>NC_050572.1:4562293-4827293 GCF_013265735.2 Oncorhynchus mykiss | reverse complement strand
CTAACTGATACCAGACATTACTAACTGAGTATCTTCTACCAGACATGACTAACTGACACCAGACATGGGTGTCTATCTATCTATCTATCTATCTATCTATCTATCTATCTATCTATCTATCTATCTATCTATCTATCTATCTATCTATCTATCTATCTATCTATCTATCTATCTATCTATCTATCTATCTATCTATCTATCTTTCTTTCTATCTATCTATCTATCTATCTATCTATACATCTCAATAGGTGTCTATCTCTATAGGTATATTGTTCCATAGGTATCTATCTTTATAGGTATATCTCTCAATAGGTATCTATCTTTATATGTATACACTTCTATAGGTATATATCTCCATAGGTATCAATCTCTATAGGTATATTGCTCCATAGGTGTCTATCTCTATAGGTATACTGCTCCATAGGTGTCTATCTCTATAGGTATACTGCTCCATAGGTGTCTATCTCCATAGGTATACTGCTCCATAGGTGTCTATCTCCATAGGTATACTGCTCCATAGGTGTCTATCTCCATAGGTATACTGCTCCATAGGTGTCTATCTCTATAGGTATACTGCTCCATAGGTGTCTATCTCCATAGGTATACTGCTCCATAGGTGTCTATCTCTATAGGTATACTGCTCCATAGGTGTCTATCTCTATAGGTATACTGCTCCATAGGTGTCTATCTCTACATGAATATGTATATATCTCTATAGGAAAATACCTCTATATGTATACACCTCTAGAAGTATATATCTCCATAGGTATCTATATCTATAGGTATATATCTCTATATGTATACATCTCTATATGTATACATCTCTATAGGTATACATCTCTATAGGTATATATCTCCATATGTATACATCTCTATAGGCATCTATCTCTATTGGTTTCTATCTCTATAGGTATCTATCTCTACATGTATACACCTCTATAGGTACATATCTTGATAGGAATGTATCTCTATAGCTATATATGTCTATAGGTATCTTTATTGTTATCTATCTCCATAGGTATCTTTACATGTATCTATCTCTATAGGTTTCTCTCTCCTTAGGTATATACCTCTATAGGTTTATACCTCTATAGGTATCTATCTCCTTAGTTAAATATCTCTCTAGGTACATATCTCTGTAGGTATACATCTCTATAGGTATATGTCTTGATAGGAATTTATCTCTTTAGGAATATATCTCTGTATGTATAAATCTCTATAGGTATATATCTCTATATGTATATATCTCCATAGGTATATATCTCCATAGGTATCTATATCTATAGGTATATATCTCTATATGTATCTATCATTATAGGTATATATGTCTATATGTATATATCTCTATATGTATACATCTCTATAGGTATATATGTCTATATGTATATATCTCTATATCTCTATAGGTATATATGTCTATATGTATATATCTCTATAGGTATATATCTATATCGGTATATATATCTATATGTATATATCTCCACAGGTATACATCTCTATAGGTATATGTCTCTCTAGGTGTATATCAGTCTAGATATCTATCTCTATAGGTATATATCTCTCTAGGTATATATCTCTATATGCATCTATCTCAATAAGGTATTTATCTTTATAGGTATATATCTCTGTATGTATCTATGACCACAGGTACAGTTAAAGTCGGAAGTTTATATACTCTGAGGTTGGAGTAATTAAAACCTGTTTTTCAACCACTCCACAACAATCTTTCCAAAACTATCGTTTTGGCAAGTTGTTTACGACATCTACTTTGTGCATGATACAAGTAATTTGTCCAACAAAGTTTACAGACAGATTATTTCACTTCACTGTATCACAATTCCACTGTGTCAGAAGTGTACATATACTAAGTTGACTGTGCCTTTAAACAGCTTGGAAAAATCCAGAAAATTATGTCATAGCTTTAGAAGCTTCTGAGAGGCTAATTGACATGATTTGAGTCAATTGGAGGTGTACCTGTGGATGTATTTCAAAGCCTACCTTCCAACTCCATGCCTCTTTGCTTGACATCATGGGAAAATCAAAAGAAATCAGCCAAGACCTCAGAAAAAAATTGTAGATCTCCACATGTCTGGTTCATCCTTGGGAGAAATTGCAAATTCCTGAAGGTACCACGTATATCTGTATAAACAATAGTGCCAAGTATAAACACCATTGGACCACGCAGCCGTCATACCGCTCAGGAAGGAGATGTGTCCTGTCTCCTGGAAATAAACGTGCTTTTGTGCGAAAAGTGCAAATCAATCCCAGAACAACAGCAAAGGACCTTGTGAAGATGCTGGAGGAAACAGGTACAAAAGTATCTATATTCACAGTAAAACGAGTCCTATATCAACATAACCTGAAAGGCCGCTCAGCAAGGAAGAAGCCACTGCTCCTAAACCGCCATAAAAACAGCCAGACTACGGTTTGCAACTTGCACATGGGGACAAAGATCGTACTTCTTGGAGAAATGTCCTCTGGTCTGATGAAACAAAAATATAACTGTTTGGCCATAATGATCATCGTTATGTTATGAGGAAAAAGGGGGAGGCTTGCAAGCCGAAGAACACCATCCCAACTGTGAATCACGGGGTTGGCAGCATCATGTTGTGGGGGTGCTTTGCTGCAGGAGGGACTGGTGCACTTCACAAAATAGATGATATCATGAGGCAGGAAAGGAGTAAGGAGGCCTACAAACCTGACTCAGTTACACCAGCTCTGTCAGGAGGAATGGGCAACCCAACTTATTGTGGGAAGCTTGTGGAAGGCTACCCGAAACGTTTGACCCAAGTTAAACAATGTAAAGGCAATGCTACCAAATACTAATTTAGTGCATGTAAACTTCTGACCCCCTGGGAATGTGATGAAAGAAATCAAAGCTGAAATAAATCATTCTCTCTACTATTATTCTGACATTTCACATTCTTAAAATGAAGTGGTGCTCCTAACAGACCTAAGACGGGGACTTTTTTACTAGGATTAAATGTCAGGAATTGTGAAAACCTGAGTTTAAATGTATTTGGCTATGGCGTATGCAAACTTCCGACTTCAACTTTTCATTGTCTATGCTGAACAACAATATAAACGCAACAGCAATTTTAAAGATTTTACTCAGTTACAGTTCATTTAAAGAAATCAGTAAATTGAAATAAATGTGTTAGGCCCTAATCTATTGATTTTCACATGACTGGGAATACTGCTATGCATCTGTTGGTCACAGATAACTTAAAAAATAAGCTAGGGGGCGTGGATCTGAAAACCAGTCAATATCTGGTATTACATTTACGTCATGCAGCGCGACACATCTCCTATAAACTTGCATAAACTTGTTCAGGCTGTTGATTGTGGCCTATGGAATGTTGTCCCAGTCCTCTTACATAGACGTGCTAATTTCCTGCACATTGGTGGAACTGGAACACTCTGTCGTGCACAATGGTCCAGAGCATCCCAAACATGCTCAAAGGGTGATGTCTGGTGAGTATGCAGCCGTGGAGGAACTGGGACATTTTCAGCTTCCAGGAATTAATTATTCCTTGCGACATGGGGCCTATTCACCGTGCATTATCATGCTGAGACATGAGGTGATGGCGGCAAATGAATAGCATGACAACAGTTCTTGGGCCTCCGGTTCTTGTCACGATATCGCTGTGCATTCAAACTGCCACACTTAAAATGCAATTATGTTCGTTGTCCGTAGTTTATGCCTGTCCATACCAAAACCCCATCGCCACCATTGATCAATCCATTTTTTATAGAGCCCTTCTTACATCAGCTGATGTCACAAAGTGCTGCACAGAATTCCAGCCTAAAACCACAAACAGCAAGCAATGCAGGTATAGAAGCACGGTGGCTAGGAAAAACTCTCTAGAAAGGCCAAAACCCAGGAAGAAACCTAGAGAGGAACCAGGCTATGAGGGGTGGCCAGTCCTCTTCTGGCTGTGCCGGGTGGAGATTCTAACAGAACATCGCCAAGATGTTCAAATGTTCATAGATGACCAGCAGGGTCAAATAATAATAATCACAGTGTTTGTGTTCCATAGTTGCAGGCAGAACAGTTGAAACTGGAGCAGCAGCACGACCATGTGGATTGGGGACAGTAAGGAGTTGTCAGGCCAGGTTGTCCTGAGGCATGGTCCTAGGGCTCAGGTCCTCCGAGAGAGAAAGAGAGAAAGAATTAAAGAAACAAAGAATAGAGAAAGAGAGAGAGAGAATTAGAGAGAGCTAAATTCACACAGGACACCGGATAAAACCGGAGATATAACAGACTGACCCTAGCCCCCCGACACTTATACTATTGCAGCATAAATACTGGGGTGCTCTGTTCACAACGTTGACATCAGCATACCGCTCTCCCACACACTTCCATTGTGTGACAAAACTGCACATATTAAAGTTGCCTTTTATTGTCCACAGTACAAGGTGCACCTGCATAATTGTCATGCTGTTTAATCAGCTACTTGATATATGCCATACCTGTCAGGTGAATGTGTTACAAATATTCTGTGCAGGATAGCTTTGTCTGGCCTCTCATTGGGTGGCAAACAAACAAGTTCACTTCTGGATTCCAGTTTCAAGTGTGACGCATATTAGGAAAAATAAAATATACATTTTTGGATGATTCAGGAAGTAAGCATATGTTCTCAGTCTCTAGGAAGTAAATGTCATGGTAACTTCTCTCCCACTGAGACAGCTTCTCAGTTCAGAGAGACAACACAACTGTCTCTCTCCCTCTCACTCTCTCTCTCTCTCTCTTTCTCCGCTTCTCTCTCTCTCTTTCTCTCTCTCTGCTTCTCTCTCTCTCTCTGCTTCTCTCTCTGCTTCTCTCTCTCTCTCTCTCTGCTTCTCAGTCTCTGTTCTCTCACTTTATGGCTCTAGTTTAAACTCAGTAAACTGTATCGTCTCCCTGTAGACGGTGTGGGTGTGTGCGAGGAAGGATGCTTCTGTCACCTCGTCTCAGTCGGGTAGAGGTACAGCTGAACCCACTTACACACACACACACACACACACACACACACACACACACACACACACACACACACACACACACACACACACACACACACACACACACACACACACACACACACACACACACACACACACACACAGTGAGAACACATGGTGTCTGCCAGGAGAATGACATTATATTAATGCAGAGAAAACAAGCTTTAGAGATTTTCTTGGAAAGAGAGAAAGGATTATGTGGCTGGGCAAGTGTCAAATATTAAGAGGAAGAGGAGGAGGAGGAGGAGGAGGAGTGCCAATGTGTAACAGTGTCAAATAGGAAGAAGAGATGGAGCATGAGTACCAATGCTCCTGAATCGTAACTTTAACCATTGAGGGAATTAAGGTAAACTGACCTTGAATCATGGCCTGAAGATACACTTTCTGTCAAAAGTTAGAAGTTGACCCAGAACTAGGACTAGATTCCCATGTCCCCAAAATCCAAATTTGAATGATTAAATCTAAATAAATAAAGGGAAACAACCTTTCTTTCCAACAGCGTAGTAATTAATATCAATGTAGAAGTAACAATAATAACATAAGGTAGAACAGAAACAGAGCGCTAGCAGTCCTGTAGCATAACCTTTGATTCTGACAACAATTTCTCAATGGAGCAAATCACGGGTACTTCCTGATTGAACTTCAGCGTGTAAACAGGAAGCAGGAGTTCGGAGTCATTATCTGGTTTGCTGAGTGGGGGACGAGGGAGGCCCTTGTATGCTTGCTTGTGGGTAGAGTAACAATAGTCTAGGACTTTATCGCGCCTCGTGGCGATGGAGACGTGTTGACGGAAGTTGGCTATCGTGTGTTTTAATGACATGGAATTAAATTAGCAGGCAACAGGAAAAGATCTGGGTGCAAGTTGTCCTGCTTGTTCATAGCCTCATGCAGTTCGTTAATTAAGGGCCATCTTGTTATTTTTCTTGTCCGGTTGAATGTATACAACAGTCACGATAACAGCTGAAAACTCCCTCGGGAGGTAGAAGGGTCCTAATTTGACCATTGGGTATTCCAAGACGGGTGAATAATGGGTGGAGACTTCCACTGCGCTAGAGTCAGTACATCATGTGTTGCTGATAAACAGGCAAACCCCTCCCCCTCTATATTTCCCTGACTCCACCTTCCTATCCATTCAGTAAATGGATAATCGATCAAGTCGCATAACCATGGGGGGGGGGGGGGGGGGGTATCATGTCCGAAAGCCATGTTTCAGATAGCAGAGAATTTCGTGGTAACGAGAGTCCGGTTGGGAGCAAATCTGCAATCAGAGGTCATCCATCTTGTATATAAAGTGACCAATAGAATGGAGGGATGAGGTGGCCGGATCCCTCCATCTCCTGCGTCTATAACACTGGCGTTTTCATCTTGGATTCTCAGAAGATTTGGTCGGCATTACAGAAAGAGCTCAGGGCAGATGAGTCAAAGTCAGAATTAGTAAGTAAGTAACTGCCGATCTGATGTTCCAAGGTTATTGTCGGTTGTAAGAAATGACATTTTCTTAAAAATTAAGTTAAAATAAACGCCAAAGAATCACAAAATAACAAAGTTGGGTCGGATCAGCGGTGGCCATACAGTAAGACACCATCTATTTAAATCAGTTAAATAAACAACCTCTTCGATAGCAATCACAAATCCAGGCACGTTCAAAATCAATATTATCCAATTACCATTTTATAATAGCGGGGGAACCAATCTATTTACACTATGTTGAATGAATGTAGAATATGTCTGTCGGTTTTGTCACAAGAGCTGCCGACACCTCGCCTGCATCCCAAATGGTACCCTATTCCCTATGCAGTGCACAACTTATAACCCTGTGGGTAGTGCAATACTTTTGTCCAGGCACTTTATGGGTACTGCACTACATTTGATGAGGGACTTATGGGTAGTGGCTCGTTTTGACCAGGGCCTTGTGGTTTAGTGTCCTACTTTTGATCAGGGAATTATGGGTAGTGCACTACTTATGACCAGGGAATTATGGGTAGTGCACTACTTTAGACGCGGGCCCTGTGGGTAGTGAACTCCTTTTGGTCCTGAGGTTGCCCTTTTGGGAACATGGTGCCATCAACATTACATGGAACATGGTGCCTTCAACATTACTGTGCGCGTGACACACTGAGGACTGGGGCTCCTGACATAATTAAAATTAATAGGATTTAAACCCATCCATCTCACTGCATTTCATGTTCTACCTCATACCCATCATATTCATTTAAACCCCTATTCTCACTGCATTTCATGTTCTACCTCATACCCATCATATTCATTTAAACCCCTAATCTCACTGCATTTCATGTTCTACCTCATACCCATCATATTCATTTAAACCCCTAATCTAACTGCATTTCATGTTCTACCTCATACCCATCATATTCATTTAAACCCCTATTCTCACTGCATTTCATGTTCTACCTCATACCCATCATATTCATTTAAACCCCTAATCTAACTGCATTTCATGTTCTACCTCATACCCATCATATTCATTTGATATGCAGAGGATAGACAGAGGCTCTGGACACAGAGTTTTAAGAAGGACGTTAACCAACTCTGTACCGGTGATTCACACCTACACCCAGGAGGACGTTTTATATTGGTGGTGGACAAGTGGAGTTTTATTTACACGTGTAAAAATTGCTCTATGAACGCAATCTCTAGATTTTTTTTGTGAGGTAGACTCTCATCAAGACATTCACGTTAAAATGTCACTTTCTTTCACTTTCTTGAACTATACTGAACAAAAAATGATAAACGCAACATGCAACAATTTCATTTTTTAAAAACTGAAATACAGTTTGTATAAGGAAATCAGTCAATTGAAATTAATTCATGAATCTATGGATTTCACATGACTGGGCAGGGGCGCAGCCATGGGTGGGTCTGGGAGGGCATAGGCCCACCCACTGGGGATCCAGGCACAGCCAGTCAGAATGAGGTTTTCCCCAAGAAAGGGCTTATTACAGACAAAAAGTTTCACCAGCTGTCCGCGATCCCGCAGGTGAAGAAGCGATGATGATGACGAAGATGTGGAGGTCCTGGGCTGGCCTGTTACACCTGGCATGTGGTTGGGAGGTCGGTTGGACGTACTGTCAAATTCTCTAAAACAACGTTGGAGGCGACATACGGTAGAGAAATAAAATAAAATTTATCGAGCAACATCTCTGGTGGACATTCCTGCAGTCACCATGCCAATTGCACACTCCCTCAAAACTCCCTCAAGACATCTGTACCATTGTGTTGTGTGACAAAACTGCACAATTTAGAGCGGTCATTTATTGTCCCCAACACAAGGTGCACCTGTGTAATGATCATGTTGTTTAATCAGCTTCTTGATATGTCACACCTGTCAGATAGACGGATTATCTTGGCAAAGGAGAAATGCTCACTAAGAAGGATGTAAACACATTTGTGCACAACATTTGAGAGAAATAATACATATATAATTTCAGTTCCTGAAACATCGGACCTACACTTTACATGTTGTGTTTATATTTTTGTTCATTATATATTTGTTAGTAACGGCTGGTTATCTAATACTTGTCACATATCTCCACATTGACAGCTGTGGTGTTGGAATCTACAGGACAGCGTACAGTATTTAACATGAATCCATGCAATGTGGAGTAGAGAGACCTGGCCCTACTGGCCCCAGTCTGTCAGTCTCCTCTGGGGGTAACTCCAACCCCTGTGTGTCTGACCTCATCAGCCCAAGGAGAGCAATGTGCCCATTGTTTTCCACACAAAAACTGTCACACCCTGATCTGTTTCAACTGTCCGCGTTGTTGTCTCCACCCCCTCCAGGTGTTGCTTGTTTTCCCCAGTGTATTTATCCCTGTGTTTCCTGTCTCTCTGTACCAGTGTATTTATCCCTGTGTTTCCTGTCTCTCTGTGCCAGTGTATTTATCCCTGTGTTTCCTGTCTCTCTGTACCAGTGTATTTATCCCTGTGTTTCCTGTCTCTCTGTACCAGTGTATTTATCCCTGTGTTTCCTGTCTCTCTGTATCAGTGTATTTATCCCTGTGTTTCCTGTGTCTCTGTACCAGTGTATTTATCCCTGTTTTTCCAGTGTCTCTTCCAGTGTCTCTGTACCGGTGTATTTATCCCTGTGTTTCCTGTCTCTTGGTACCAGCGTATTTATCCCTCTGTTTCCTGTCTCTCTGTGCCAGTGTATTTATCCCTGTGTTTCCTGTCTCGTTGTACCAGTGTATTTATCCCTGTGTTTCCTGTCTCTCTGTACCAGTGTATTTATCCCTGTGTTGCCTGTCTCTCTGTACCAGTGTATTTATCCCTGTGTTTCCTGTCTCTCTGTACCAGTGTATTTATCCCTGTGTTTCCTGTCCCTCTGTACAAGTGTATTTATCCCTGTGTTTCCTGTTTCTCTGTATCAGTGGATTTATCCCAGTGTTTCCTGTCTCTCTGTACCAGTGTATTTATCCCTGTGTTTCCTGTCTCTCTGTACCAGTGTATTTATCCCTGTGTTTCCTGTTTCTCTGTACCAGTGTATTTATCCCTGTGTTTCCTGTCTCTCTGTACCAGTGTATTTATCCCTGTGTTTCCTGTCTCTCTGTACCAGTGTATTTATCCCTGTGTTTCCTGTCCCTCTGTACAAGTGTATTTATCCCTGTGTTTCCTGTTTCTCTGTATCAGTGGATTTATCCCAGTGTTTCCTGTCTCTCTGTACCAGTGTATTTATCCCTGTGTTTCCTGTCTCTCTGTACCAGTGTATTTATCCCTGTGTTTCCTGTCTCTCTGTACCAGTGTATTTATCCCTGTGTTTCCTGTCCCTCTGTACAAGTGTATTTATCCCTGTGTTTCCTGTTTCTCTGTATCAGTGGATTTATCCCAGTGTTTCCTGTCTCTCTGTACCAGTGTATTTATCCCTGTGTTTCCTGTCTCTCTGTACCAGTGTATTTATCCCTGTGTTTCCTGTCTCTCTGTACCAGTGTATTTATCCCTGTGTTTCCTGTTTCTCTGTACCAGTGTATTTATCCCTGTGTTTCCTGTCTCTCTGTATCAGTGTATTTACGCTTGCCTTGACCACAAGCCTGTCTGACACTCTGTACCTCCTGTTTGACACTCTGTACCTCCTGTCTGACACTCTGTATCTCCTGTCTGACACTCCGTACCTCCTGGACTCTGATCTGATTTTGACCTTTTGCCTGTCCACGACCATTCTCTTACCGACCCCTTTTGGATTTTCACATTTCTTAGACTCCAAACATCTGCATCTAGGTCTCGCCTTGTGTCATGATACAGACACACATCAGAGTAGTGTAGAATTAGTTCAATGAGAGCAGTCTGATCTGAAGAAGAAATTTTTTGACCTTCAAAAACGAATACATTTGTTGTTGTACATAAATGTCCTCGAAATGATGGAAAGATAATAATTGTCTCTCTTAAAAATGAAAGGTACAGTCAGTGACTTGACATTATTTAGTTACATGGATTCTCCCCATGACCCTGAACATCTATGTGTATTTCTTTACCATAGTTCTCTATGGAGGCCCTAGTTCTGCCCCTCTTGGCCTACAATAGTCCCGTTTGAACATTGTGCTAATAATTGGTCCATTGTCCTGATCTTGTCTACATTCTGAACTACGTCATTATGGTATGCTTCAAACTCATACTACCATAGGGCTCTGGTCAAAAGTAGTGCACTATATATATGGACTAGGGAACACTAGGGCTCTGGTCTGAAGTAGTGCACTACATAGGGAATAGGGTACCATAGGGCTCTGGTCTGAAGTAGTGCACTACATAGGGAATAGGGTACCATAGGGCTCTGGTATGAAGTAGTGCACTACATAGGGAATATGGTACCATAGGGCTCTGGTCTAAAGTAGTGTACTATATATATGGGCTAGGGTACCATAGGGCTCTGGTCTGAAGTAGTGCACTATATATAGGGAATAGGGTACCATAGGGCTCTGGTCTGAAGTAGAGCACTATATATATGGACTAGGGTACCATAGGGCTCTGGTCTGAAGTAGTGCACTGTATATAGGGAATAGGGTACCATAGGGCTCTGGTCTGAAGTAGTGCACTACATAGGGAATAGGGTACCATAGGGCTCTGGTATGAAGTAGTGCACTACATAGGGAATAGGGTACCATAGGGCTCTGGTCTAAAGTAGTGTACTACATAGGGAATAGGGATCCATAGGGTTCTGGTCTAAAGTAGTGCACTACATAGGGAATAGGGATCCATAGGGCTCTGGGCTAAAGTAGTGTACTACATAGGGAATAGGGATCCATAGGGTTCTGGTCTAAAGTAGTGCACTACATAGGGAATAGGGATCCATAGGGTTCTGGTCTAAATTAGTGCACTATATAGGGAATTGGGTGCCATAGGGCTCTGATCTAAAGTAGTGCACTATATAGGGAATAGGGATCCATAGGGTTCTGGTCTAAATTAGTGCACTATATAGGGAATTGGGTGCCATAGGGCTCTGGTCTAAAGTAGTGCACTATATAGGGAATAGGGTTCCATAGGGCTCTGGTCTGAAGTAGTGCACTATATAGGGAATAGGGTGCCATAGGTCTCTGGTCTAAAGTAGTGAACTATTTAGGGAATAGGGTTCCATAGGGCTCTGGTCTGAAGTAGTGCACTATATAGGGAATATGGTTCCATAGGGCTCTGGTCTAAAGTAGTGCACTATATAGGGAATAGGGTTCCATAGGGCTCTGGTCTAAAGTAGTGCACTACATAGGGAATAGGGTGCCATAGGGCTCAGGTCTAAAGTAGTGCACTATATAGGGAATAGGATGCCATGTGGGATTCAGACGTACTATCTTAATTAAGTCATCATCATTAAGGGCTTTGTACTCATACTCGAAATCATGTTATTAAATCGTCATGGTTCTATTGAGCCATGTTGCCTGTAGCCAATCATCTTGTAGAAGAGGGCAAGATGTATCTCAGAGTAGCCAATTATCTTGTAGAAGAGGGCAAGATGGATATTTGAGAGAGGCTGAGATTGCAGACACATTACCCAGCTAGCACATTTGGATCCGTGGACGTTGTGGGAATGTATGTGTTTTGGTGTCACAAAGCCATATGTTTCCTGACCGTCCAAGCACAGATAGGACGCATGGAAATACATTTCCTTAATAAGCATTAAGTAATGTATTTTGACACGAGACCAGTGAGATTCAAACCTATAATGTTGTGTTCCCTATTCATGAAAATAGTCTACTGCACCACCAGGATAGAGCTAACATACCGTGAAAATAGTCTACTGCACCACCAGGATAGAGCTAACATACCGTGAAAATAGTCTACTGCACCACCAGGATAGAGCTAACATACCGTGAAAATAGTCTACTGCACCACCAGGATAGAGCTAACATACTGTGAAAATAGTCTACTGCACCACCAGGATAGAGCTAACATACCGTGAAAATAGTCTACTGCACCACCAGGATAGAGCTAACATACCGTGAAAATAGTCTACTGCACCACCAGGATAGAGCTAACATACCGTGAAAATAGTCTACTGCACCGCCAGGATAGAGCTAACATACCGTGAAAATAGTCTACTGCACCACCAGGATAGAGCTAACATACCGTGAAAATAGTCTACTGCACCACCAGGATAGAGCTAACATACTGTGAAAATAGTCTACTGCACCACCAGGATAGAGCTAAAATACCGTGAAAATAGTCTACTGCACCGCCAGGATAGAGCTAACATACCGTGAAAATAGTCTACTGCACCACCAGGATAGAGCTAACATACCGTGAAAATAGTCTACTGCACCACCAGGATAGAGCTAACATACCGTGAAAATAGTCTACTGCACCACCAGGATAGAGCTAACATACCGTGAAAATAGTCTACTGCACCACCAGGATAGAGCTAACATACCGTGAAAATAGTCTACTGCACCACCAGGATAGAGCTAACATACCGTGAAAATAGTCTACTGCACCACCAGGATAGAGCTAACATACCGTGAAAATAGTCTACTGCACCACCAGGATAGAGCTAACATACCGTGAAAATAGGCTACTGCACCACCAGGATAGAGCTAACATACTGTGAAAATAGTCTACTGCACCACCAGGATAGAGCTAACATACTGTGAAAATAGTCTACTGCACCACCAGGATAGAGCTAACATACCGTGAAAATAGTCTACTGCACCACCAGGATAGAGCTAACATACCGTGAAAATAGTCTACTGCACCACCAGGATAGAGCTAACATACCGTGAAAATAGTCTACTGCACCACCAGGATAGAGCTAACATACTGTGAAAATAGTCTACTGCACCACCAGGATAGAGCTAACATACCGTGAAAATAGTCTACTGCACCACCAGGATAGAGCTAACATACCGTGAAAATAGTCTACTGCACCACCAGGATAGAGCTAACATACCGTGAAAATAGTCTACTGCACCACCAGGAATGAGCTAACATACTGTGAAAATAGTCTACTGCACCACCAGGATAGAGCTAACATACCGTGAAAATAGTCTACTGCACCACCAGGATAGAGCTAACATACCGTGAAAATAGTCTACTGCACCACCAGGATAGAGCTAACATACTGTGAAAATAGTCTACTGCACCACCAGGATAGAGCTAACATACCGTGAAAATAGTCTACTGCACCACCAGGATAGAGCTAACATACCGTGAAAATAGTCTACTGCACCACCAGGATAGAGCTAACATACTGTGAAAATAGTCTACTGCACCACCAGGATAGAGCTAACATACTGTGAAAATAGTCTACTGCACCACCAGGATAGAGCTAACATACCTTGTTTCTTTATGCATTAAAAGATGTGCATTTTAGTCTATTCAAACAGACCCCATTTCAAAGGAGAGAAGAACTCATTAACCCTTGTGTGGTGGTCAGGTCGGTGGGACCCATTGTCCTTGGCTCATTGGCTTTGGCTCATTTTCTGTGAAAAATACTGTGCACCCCCCTACACATTTATATTGCATATGTGGTGTTCGGGTCCACTGGACCCGAGGGTAATAAAAGTGTAGAAAAGTGTGTGTGTAGGTGAAAACAAGTAAAAATTCAACAAAAAGGCTTGTTGTGTGCCTTCACTCTGTCTTCCTCCTCCCTGGGCCTGCTGTTTTGACTTAGCACCATGAACCTGTTTGTCTCTCCTGTCTGTCTCCCGCTTTTCTCGCACTCTTTACCCTTTGTAGTGTAGTGGAACAACACAATGTCTTGCGGGAACCTGCACAATGTTAATATCCACTTGGATAACCGGGACACCAGACCAGCTTGGCGGCAGAGAGACAAGCTGCTATCAGGTCAGAGTGGGACAAGTGGGTGGACTGCCTTCACCTGTTTTACAACCCTGGTTTTACAACCCTGGTTCCAACATTGCTGTTGATGAGCAGCAAGACAAAGGAGCTGATCGTGGACTTCAGGAAAAGGCTGGCCGAACAGGCCCCGATTAACATCGACGGGGCTGAAGTGGAGTGGGTCGAGTGTTTTAAGTTCCTAGGTATCCACATGACCAATGAACTATCATGGTTCAAACATACCAAGACAGTCGTGAAGAGGGCGCGACAAAACCTTTTCCCCCTCAGGAGACAAAAAGATTTGGCATGAGTCCTCAGATCCTCAAAAGGTTCTAAGGCTGCACCATCGAGAGCATCCTGACTGGTGTGGCAACTGCTCGGGATCTGACCGTAAGGCGCTACAGAGTGTAGTGTGTACAGCCCAGTACATCACTAGGGCCAAGCTTCCTGCCATCCAGGACCTATATAATAGGTGGTGTCAGAGGAAAGCCCATAAAATTGTCAGAGACTCCAGTCACCCAGGTTGTAGACTGTTTTCTCTGCTACCACACGGCAAGCGGTACCGGAGCACCAAGTCTAGGACCAAAAGGCTTCTCAACAGCTTCTACCCCTCAAGCCATTAGACTGCTGAACAATTCATAAAATCCTCACCAGACAATTTTCATTTCCACTCCCCCCCCCCTCCCGTTTGTACACTGCTGCTACTCTCTGTTTATTGTCTATGCATAGTCACTTCGCCCCCACCTACATGTACAAATGACCTCAACTAACCGGTACCTCCGCACACTGACTCGGTACCGGTCCCCCTGTATAAAGCATCATTATGTTACTTTTTATTATAATGTTTTTTATTTTAGTCTATTTGGTCAATACTTGGTAAATATTTTCTTAACTCTTCTTGAACTGCACTGTTGGTTAAGGGCTTGTATTTAAGCATTTCAGGGTGAGGAGACTACATGGGGTTTAGCTACATGCTGCTCTCTATATGGGGTTTAGCTACAAGCTGCTCTCTATGGGGTTTAGCTACAAGCTGCTCTCTATGGGGTTTAGCTACAAGCTGCTCTCTATGGGGTTTAGCTACAAGCTGCTCTCTATATGGGGTTTAGCTACAAGCTGCTCTCTACATGCGGTTTAGCTACAAGCTGCTCTCTACATGGGGTTTAGCTACAAGCTGCTCTCTATGAGGTTTAGCTACAAGCTGCTCTCTATATGGGGTTTAGCTACAAGCTGCTCTCTATGGGGTTTAGCTACAAGCTGCTCTACATAGGGTTTAGCTACAAGCTGCTCCCTATGGGGTTTAGCTACAAGCTGCTCTCTACATGGGGTTTAGCTACAAGCTGCTCTCTACATGGGGTTTAGCTACAAGCTGCTCTCTACATGGGGTTTAGCTACAAGCTGCTCTCTACATGGGGTTTAGCTACAAGCTGCTCTCTAAATGGGGTTTAGCTACAAGCTGCTCTCTATATGGGGTTTAGCTACAAGCTGCTCTCTATGGGGTTTAGCTACAAGCTGCTCTCTACATGGGGTTTAGCTACAAGCTGCTCTCTACATGGGGTTTAGCTACAAGCTGCTCTCTACATGGGGTTTAGCTACAAGCTGCTCTAAATGGGGTTTAACTACAAGCTGCTCTCTATGGGGTTTAGCTACAAGCTGCTCTAAATGGGGTTTAACTACAAGCTGCTCTCTATGGGGTTTAGCTACAAGCTGCTCTCTACATGGGGTTTAGCTAGAAGCTGCTCTCTAAATGGGGTTTAGCTACAAGCTGCTCTCTATATGGGGTTTAGCTACAAGCTGCTCTCTATGGGGTTTAGCTACAAGCTGCTCTCTATGGGGTTTAGCTACAAGCTGCTCTCTACATGGGGTTTAGCTACAAGCTGCTCTCTACATGGGGTTTAGCTACAAGCTGCTCTCTACATGGGGTTTAGCCACAAGCTGCTCTCTACATGGGGTTTAGCTACAAGCTGCTCTCTACATGAGGTTTAGCTACTAGCGGTAGGAATACAGTGATTGTCTTCCATTTTATACGTGGATTATTGTAAAAAGGGAAACGCGGTGACAGCAATCGACACGGCTAGAACACAGACAGAATAACGCCATGGCCCACACATCGACTGAGCTACAGTCATGCACAGAACAGAATTAATTAAATAAAATAAAAATCTGAAATTGTGTTCTGACCTCGAGAGACGTCATCCATATTTATAAGAGCCTGTTACATGAGACTATTATTTAGCATACGTGTGGGGCTGGGTGGAGACGTGAAGGATTCAGCCGAGACATTAGAGCGAAAGGTCAACAGCATGCAATACACCCCTTTTCTCTCATCCATTCCACCTGTTATCTCTCCTCCATCCCCCCCTAAACACAGTCCCTAGCTCGCCCACAACCCAGGACAGAAGATACACTGAATAGCTTTGTCTGATATGAAATGTTATCAAATTAGCATCCAAATGGGTGTTAGTGTTCTAGGGTAATTATGATGATAGCAATGGTGGTTATGATCAGTGTAGATTGTGTTTTCCATGTGAATATACACTGAAAAGTCATGTTTCATGAGCTGAAACAAATAAAATTTGTTAGTGAGCATTTCTCCCTTTCCAATGTAATCCATCCACCTGACAGATGTGGCATATCAAGAAGCTGATTAAACAGCATGATCATTACACAGGTGCACCTTGTGCTGGGGACAATAAAAGGTCACTCTAAAATGTGCAGTTTTGTCACACAACTCAATGCTACAGATGTCTGTAGTTTTGAGGGAGTGTGCAATTGGCATGGTGACTGCAGGAATGTCCAACAGAGCTGTTCACAGAAAATTAAATGTTAATGTCTCTACCATAAGCCACCTCCAACATCGTTTTAGATTGTTTGACAGTACGTCCAACCGACCTCACAACCGCAGACCACATGTAACTACGCCAGCCCAGGACCTCCACATCCAGCTTCATCACCTGCAGGATCATCTGAGACCAGCCACCCAGACAGCTGATGAAACTGAGGAGAATTTCTCTCTGTAATAATGCCCTTTTGTGGAGTAAAACTCATTCCGATTGGCTGGACCTGGTTCCCCAGTGGGTGGACCTGGCTCCCAGGCCCACCCATGGCCGTGTGTGTGTTTACTGTGGGCAACTGATGAGATGATGCTGTCCTCAGAGTATCTATCTGATTGTTAGCAGTGTACTGAGACGAAGGCTTAATGACATTTCAATGAGAGGTCAAACAAAATGCAACAATCTGACAGCTGAAGGTATGAGGTTAGGATGCAACCCTCTCTACACTTCGCCATATTATCATCTAGTGGTACACAATTCCAACGGCTTTCCATAAATCCCCGTTGAAAAGATTATCGGACTTCTATTCCATTGAACAGGTTAATTGACATTAACCAAATGGAACAATCTGACCTCGGCAGAGGGAACATTGCTTAACTCGGTCTTGTGAGGACTGAAAGTTACTAACTCATTTACAATTGTTTACAGCGCAAATCATACATTAATAGCAAGTAAAGATTGGTGCAAGTAAAGATTGATAGTCAAGTTTTTCACATGAGTAGCCTACTAAGAAGTGATTCTATATGTCCATGTAATTAATATACTGGTGTTGAACGGTATATCCAAAACGTTGGTACATTTTCCACACTATGACATGAAAAATGGTTCGGAACTATTACTTTTATTTTTTTACTTTCGACACTTTTGTAAAATGATTGAGAGAGGATCAAGTCTGTCTATCAGAGCAGCCGATGTCCCCTTACAGCGTGAGAGCACCGTGATAATGTCCCCTAACAGCGTGAGAGCACCGTGATAATGTCCCCTTACAGCGTGAGAGCACCGTGATAATGTCCCCTTACAGCGTGAGAGCACTGTGATAATGTCCCCTTACAGCGTGAGAGCACTGTGATAATGTCCCCTTACAGCGTGAGAGCACCGTGATAATGTCCCCTTACAGCGTGAGAGCACCGTGATAATGTCCCCTTACAGCGTGAGAGCACTGTGATAATGTCCCCTTATAGCGTGAGAGCACCGTGATAATGTCCCCTTACAGCGTGAGAGCACTGTGATAATGTCCCCTTACAGCGTGAGAGCACCGTGATAATGTCCCCTAACAGCGTGAGAGCACCGTGATAATGTCCCCTTATAGCGTGAGAGCACTGTGATAATGTCCCCTTACAGCGTGAGAGCACCGTGATAATGTCCATTTATAGCGTGAGAGCACTGTGATAATGTACCCTTACAGCGTGAGAGCACCGTGATAATGTCCCCTTACAGCGTGAGAGCACCGTGATAATGTCCCCTTACAGCGTGAGAGCACCGTGATAATGTCCCCTTACAGCGTGAGAGCACCGTGATAATGTCCCCTAACAGCGTGAGAGCACCGTGATAATGTCCCCTTACAGCGTGAGAGCACCGTGATAATGTCCCCTTACAGCGTGAGAGCACCGTGATAATGTCCCCTTACAGCGTGAGAGCACCGTGATAATGTCCCCTTACAGCGTGAGAGCACTGTGATAATGTCCCCTTACAGCGTGAGAGCACCGTGATAATGTCCCCTAACAGCGTGAGAGCACCGTGATAATGTCCCCTTATAGCGTGAGAGCACTGTGATAATGTCCCCTTACAGCGTGAGAGCACCGTGATAATGTCCCCTTATAGCGTGAGAGCACTGTGATAATGTACCCTTACAGCGTGAGAGCACCGTGATAATGTCCCCTTACAGCGTGAGAGCACCGTGATAATGTCCCCTTACAGCGTGAGAGCACCGTGATAATGTCCCCTTACAGCGTGAGAGCACCGTGATAATGTCCCCTAACAGCGTGAGAGCACCGTGATAATGTCCCCTTACAGCGTGAGAGCACCGTGATAATGTCCCCTTACAGCGTGAGAGCACTGTGATAATGTCCCCTTACAGCGTGAGAGCACTGTGATAATGTCCCCTTACAGCGTGAGAGCACCGTGCCGATGTCCCTTTACAGCGTGAGAGCACCATGATAATGTCCCCTTACAGCGTGAGAGCACTGTGATAATGTCCCCTTACAGTGTGAGAGCACCGTGCCGATGTCCCTTTACAGCGTGAGAGCACCATGATAATGTCCCCTTACAGCGTGAGAGCACCGTGATAATGTCCCCTTATAGCGTGAGAGCACTGTGATAATGTCCCCTTACAGCGTGAGAGCACCATGATAATGTCCCCTTACAGCGTGAGAGCACCGTGATAATGTCCCCTTACAGCGTGAGAGCACTGTGATAATGTCCCTTTACAGCATGAGAGCACTGTTTTAATGTCCCCTTTACAGCATGAGAGCACCATGATAATGTCCCCTTACAGCGTGAGAGCACTGTGATAATGTCCCCTTATAGCGTGAGAGCACCGTGATAATGTCCCCTTACAGCGTGAGAGCACCGTGATAATGTCCCCTTATAGCGTGAGAGCACCGTGATAATGTCCCCTTACAGCGTGAGAGCACCGTGATAATGTCCCCTTACAGTGTGAGAGCACTGTGATAATGTCCCCTTACAGCGTGAGAGCACCGTGATAATGTCCCCTAACAGCGTGAGAGCACCGTGATAATGTCCCCTTATAGCGTGAGAGCACCGTGATAATGTCCCCTTATAGCGTGAGAGCACCGTGATAATGTCCCCTTACAGCGTGAGAGCACTGTGATAATGTCCCCTTATAGCGTGAGAGCACCGTGATAATGTCCCCTTACAGCGTGAGAGCACTGTGATAATGTCCCTTTACAGCATGAGAGCACCGTGATAATGTCCCCTAACAGCGTGAGAGCACCGTGATAATGTCCCCTTACAGCGTGAGAGCACAGTGATAATGTCCCCTTACAGCGTAAGAGCACTGTGATAATGTCCCTTTACAGCATGAGAGCACTGTGATAATGTCCCTTACAGCGTGAGAGCACTGTGATAATGTCCCCTTACAGCGTGAGAGCACTGTGATAATGTCCCCTTACAGCGTGAGAGCACTGTGATAATGTCCCCTTATAGCGTGAGAGCACCGTGATAATGTCCCCTTACAGCGTGAGAGCACTGTGATATTGTCCCCTTATAGCGTGAGAGCACCGTGCCTGTTCCACTTATTATACTGACTCTAGTCTGTCCTGAGGAACCACTGGGAGTCTGGAATGTATCATGTTATCTCCTCTCTCATACTGACTCTAGTCTGTCCCGAGGAACCACTGGGAGTCTGGACTGTATCATGTTATCTCCTCTCTCATACTGACTCTAGTCTGTCCCGAGGAACCACTGGGAGTCTGTCCTGAGGAACCACTGGGAGTCTGGACTGTATCATGTTATCTCCTCTCTCATACTGACTCTAGTATGTCCTGAGGAACCACTGGGAGTCTGGACTGTATCATGTTATCTCCTCTCTCATACTGACTCTAGTCTGTCCTGAGGAACCACTGGGAGTCTGGACTGTATCATGTTATCTCCTCTCTCATACTGACTCTAGTCTGTCCCGAGGAACCACTGGGAGTCTGTCCTGAGGAACCACTGGGAGTCTGGACTGTATCATGTTATCTCCTCTATCATACTGACTCTAGTCTGTCCTGAGGAACCACTGGGAGTCTGGGCTGTATCATGTTATCTCCCTTCTCATACTGACTCTAGTCTGTCCTGAGGAACCACTGGGAGTCTGGACTGTACCATGTTATCTCCTCTCTCATACTGACTCTAGTCTGTCCTGAGGAACCACTGAACTCACTGAGAGTCTGGACTGCATCATGTTATCTCCTCTCTCATACTGACTCTAGTCTGTCCTGAGGAAGCACTGGGCTGCATCCTGTTGGCTCTTCTCTCACACTGACTCTAGTCTGTCCTGAGGAACCACTGGGCTGCATCTTGTTGGCTCTTCTCTCATACTGACTCTAGTCTGTCCTGAGGAACCACTGGGAGTCTGTAGTGCATCATGTTATCTCCTCTCTCATACTGACTCTGGTCTGTCCTGAGGAACCACTGGTAGTCTGTCCTGAGGAACCACTGGCCACTGGCCAATCAGATTGCTCAGATCACCATGTCTGCAAAGGTTACTCGGGCCATTGGCTTTAAAAATAAATATTGAACTCACAGCAATGTAGATAATGTGAGATTTCAAAATGTTTAAATCCATAACTAAACGGAGACACGGAATGCATTGAATGGCTGCTGTTTGTATGATTAAGTTCATGTTTAAATTGTTATTCAGCACTGTCAACACTTTGTTCAACACTTTCATAAGCCATAAAGTCCATGTTCTCCCTACTTCCACTCACACTACAACCAGCACTGCAGCTGCAAATAATGACTATAGCAAAGTGTTGTGATAAGCTCGCGTTGTTATTATTAGCAGCTTTTACTATTGAGGATTTTTTTTACTTTCCCTGTTCATAGGAGTAACAACATTAATTGGTGCATAAGGCAGAAATAATGTGGTGCGACTTGAGTTTCACCACCATCCATTTCTCAGCGGAGGGAGGGAGAGTGGAGGGACAGTGGAGGGACAGTGGAGGGAGAGTGGAGGGAGGGACAGTGGAGGGACAGTGGAGGGAGGGAGAGTGAAGGAACAGTGTAGGGACAGCGGAGGGAGGGCGAGTGGAGGGACAGTGGAGGGACAGTGGAGGGAGGGACAGTGGAGGGAGGGACAGTGGAGGGACAGTGGAGGGACAGTGGAGGGACAGTGGAGGGAGGGAGAGTGGAGGGAGGGAGAGTGGAGGGACAGTGGAGGGAGAGTGGAGGGACAGTGTAGGGAGGGACAGTGTAGGGACAGTGGAGGGACAGTGGAGGGAGGGAGAGTGGAGGGACAGTGGAGGGACAGTGGAGGGAGGGAGAGTGGAGGGACAGTGGAGGGACAGTGGAGGGACAGTGGAGGGAGAGTGGAGGGACAGTGTAGGGACAGTGGAGGGAGGGACAGTGTAGGGACAGTGGAGGGACAGTGGAGGGAGGGAG
The DNA here is from genome assembly GCF_013265735.2 of Oncorhynchus mykiss. Lineage (NCBI taxonomy): Eukaryota > Metazoa > Chordata > Actinopteri > Salmoniformes > Salmonidae > Oncorhynchus > Oncorhynchus mykiss. The sequence continues at coordinate 4,805,082 of NC_050572.1, read as the reverse complement.
AGTGGAGGGACAGTGGAGGGACAGTGGAGGGAGGGTGAGTGGAGGGACAGTGGAGGGACAGTGGAGGGAGGGCGAGTGGAGGGACAGTGGAGGGAGAGTGGAGGGAGGGACAGTGGAGGGACAGTGGAGGGACAGTGGAGGGAGGGAGAGTGGAGGAACAGTGGAGGGACATTGGAGGGAGGGAGAGTGGAGGGACAGTGGAGGGACAGTGTAGGGAGGGTGGGTGAGTGGAGGGACAGTGGAGGGACAGTGGAGGGAGGGACAGTGGAGGGACAGTGGAGGGACAGTGGAGGGAGGGACAGTGGAGGGAGGGACAGTGGAGGGACAGTGGAGGGAGGGACAGTGGAGGGACAGTGGAGGGAGGGAGAGTGGAGGAAGGGAGAGTGGAGGGACAGTGGAGGGACAGTGGAGGGACAGTGGAGGGAGGGACAGTGGAGGGACAGTGTAGGGACAGTGGAGGGACAGTGGAGGGAGGGAGAGTGGAGGGACAGTGGAGGGACAGTGGAGGGAGGGTGAGTGGAGGGACAGTGGAGGGAGGTAGAGTGGAGGAACAGTGGAGGGAGGGAGAGTGGAGGGACAATGAAGGGACAGTGGAGGGAGGGCGAGTGGAGGGACAGTGGAGGGACAGTGGAGGGAGGGCGAGTGGAGGGACAGTGGAGGGAGGGACAGTGGAGGGAGAGACAGTGGAGGGACAGTGGAGGGACAGTGGAGGGACAGTGGAGGGACAGTGGAGGGAGGGACAGTGAAGGGATAGTGGAGGGACAGTGGAGGGAGGGACAGTGGAGGGACAGTGGAGGGAGAGACAGTGGAGGGACAGTGGAGGGAGGGACAGTGGAGGGACAGTGGAGGGAGGGACAGTGAAGGGACAGTGAAGGGACAGTGGAGGGACAGTGGAGGGACAGTGAAGGGATAGTGGAGGGACAGTGGAGGGACAGTGGAGGGAGGGACAGGGAAGGGACAGTGGAGGAACAGTGGAGGGAGGGACAGTGAAGGGACAGTGGAGGGACAGTGGGGAGTGAAAGTCTCACCGTTGCTCCCTCTCCTTCCCTCACACAGACCATTGATGCCTTCAGTCCACTTTTACATTTACATTGTTTTACAAATCATTATGCTCACTCAACTGTGCCTCACAAGTAATACAACAAGTTATCTGTCTACAGTTTGATACAATTTAAAAAAAAACATAATTTCAAATGGTCTGAGAACAACAACATACGTCAATTCAAGCACAGCCAATATGCAGTGATGATGCCTACTTCACAAACATCATTGCTATTGTACTGTTTTTAATTGGTTAAAGTTAAATATAATTAATACATTTTTTCAGTCATTTTTTAAAACCAATCTGAGTGGTAGATCTCGGCTTTGTCACGTTCTGACCTGAGTTCTTTGGTTATGTCTTTGTTTTAGTATGGTCAGTGTGTGAGTGGGGTGAGTTGTCTATGTTCTTTTTTCTATGATTTGGTATTTCTGTGTTTTGGCCTGGTATGGTTCTCACTCGGAGGCAGCTGTCAATCGTTGTCCCTGATTGAGAACCATACTTAGGTGGCCTGGTTGTCCCTGATTGAGAACCATACTTAGGTGGCCTGGTTGTCCCTGATTGAGAACCATACTTAGGTGGCCTGGTTGTCCCTGATTGAGAACCATACTTAGGTGGCCTGGTTGTCCCTGATTGAGAACCATACTTAGGTGGCCTGGTTGTCCCTGATTGAGAACCATACTTAGGTGGCCTGGTTGTCCCTGATTGAGAACCATACTTAGGTGGCCTGGTTGTCCCTGATTGAGAACCATACTTAGGTGGCCTGGTTGTCCCTGATTGAGAACCATACTTAGGTGGCCTGGTTGTCCCTGATTGAGAACCATACTTAGGTGGCCTGGTTGTCCCTGATTGAGAACCATACTTAGGTGGCCTGGTTGTCCCTGATTGAGAACCATACTTAGGTGGCCTGGTTGTCCCTGATTGAGAACCATACTTAGGTAGCCTGGTTGTCCCTGATTGAGAACCATACTTAGGTGGCCTGGTTGTCCCTGATTGAGAACCATACTTAGGTGGCCTGGTTGTCCCTGATTGAGAACCATACTTAGGTGGCCTGGTTGTCCCTGATTGAGAACCATACTTAGGTGGCCTGGTTGTCCCTGATTGAGAACCATACTTAGGTGGCCTGGTTGTCCCTGATTGAGAACCATACTTAGGTGGCCTGGTTGTCCCTGATTGAGAACCATACTTAGGTGGCCTGGTTGTCCCTGATTGAGAACCATACTTAGGTGGCCTGGTTGTCCCTGATTGAGAACCATACTTAGGTGGCCTGGTTGTCCCTGATTGAGAACCATACTTAGGTGGCCTGGTTGTCCCTGATTGAGAACCATACTTAGGTGGCCTGGTTGTCCCTGATTGAGAACCATACTTAGGTGGCCTGGTTGTCCCTGATTGAGAACCATACTTAGGTGGCCTGGTTGTCCCTGATTGAGAACCATACTTAGGTGGCCTGGTTGTCCCTGATTGAGAACCATACTTAGGTGGCCTGGTTGTCCCTGATTGAGAACCATACTTAGGTGGCCTGGTTGTCCCTGATTGAGAACCATACTTAGGTGGCCTGGTTGTCCCTGATTGAGAACCATACTTAGGTGGCCTGGTTGTCCCTGATTGAGAACCATACTTAGGTGGCCTGGTTGTCCCTGATTGAGAACCATACTTAGGTGGCCTGGTTGTCCCTGATTGAGAACCATACTTAGGTGGCCTGGTTGTCCCTGATTGAGAACCATACTTAGGTGGCCTGGTTGTCCCTGATTGAGAACCATACTTAGGTGGCCTGGTTGTCCCTGATTGAGAACCATACTTAGGTGGCCTGGTTGTCCCTGATTGAGAACCATACTTAGGTGGCCTGGTTGTCCCTGATTGAGAACCATACTTAGGTGGCCTGGTTGTCCCTGATTGAGAACCATACTTAGGTGGCCTGGTTGTCCCTGATTGAGAACCATACTTAGGTGGCCTGGTTGTCCCTGATTGAGAACCATACTTAGGTGGCCTGGTTGTCCCTGATTGAGAACCATACTTAGGTGGCCTGGTTGTCCCTGATTGAGAACCATACTTAGGTGGCCTGGTTGTCCCTGATTGAGAACCATACTTAGGTGGCCTGGTTGTCCCTGATTGAGAACCATACTTAGGTGGCCTGGTTGTCCCTGATTGAGAACCATACTTAGGTGGCCTGGTTGTCCCTGATTGAGAACCATACTTAGGTGGCCTGGTTGTCCCTGATTGAGAACCATACTTAGGTGGCCTGGTTGTCCCTGATTGAGAACCATACTTAGGTGGCCTGGTTGTCCCTGATTGAGAACCATACTTAGGTGGCCTGGTTGTCCCTGATTGAGAACCATACTTAGGTGGCCTGGTTGTCCCTGATTGAGAACCATACTTAGGTGGCCTGGTTGTCCCTGATTGAGAACCATACTTAGGTGGCCTGGTTGTCCCTGATTGAGAACCATACTTAGGTGGCCTGGTTGTCCCTGATTGAGAACCATACTTAGGTGGCCTGGTTGTCCCTGATTGAGAACCATACTTAGGTGGCCTGGTTGTCCCTGATTGAGAACCATACTTAGGTGGCCTGGTTGTCCCTGATTGAGAACCATACTTAGGTGGCCTGGTTGTCCCTGATTGAGAACCATACTTAGGTGGCCTGGTTGTCCCTGATTGAGAACCATACTTAGGTGGCCTGGTTGTCCCTGATTGAGAACCATACTTAGGTGGCCTGGTTGTCCCTGATTGAGAACCATACTTAGGTGGCCTGGTTGTCCCTGATTGAGAACCATACTTAGGTGGCCTGGTTGTCCCTGATTGAGAACCATACTTAGGTGGCCTGGTTGTCCCTGATTGAGAACCATACTTAGGTGGCCTGGTTGTCCCTGATTGAGAACCATACTTAGGTGGCCTGGTTGTCCCTGATTGAGAACCATACTTAGGTGGCCTGGTTGTCCCTGATTGAGAACCATACTTAGGTGGCCTGGTTGTCCCTGATTGAGAACCATACTTAGGTGGCCTGGTTGTCCCTGATTGAGAACCATACTTAGGTGGCCTGGTTGTCCCTGATTGAGAACCATACTTAGGTGGCCTGGTTGTCCCTGATTGAGAACCATACTTAGGTGGCCTGGTTGTCCCTGATTGAGAACCATACTTAGGTGGCCTGGTTGTCCCTGATTGAGAACCATACTTAGGTGGCCTGGTTGTCCCTGATTGAGAACCATACTTAGGTGGCCTGGTTGTCCCTGATTGAGAACCATACTTAGGTGGCCTGGTTGTCCCTGATTGAGAACCATACTTAGGTGGCCTGGTTTCACTTTTGAGTTTTGGGTGCTTATTTTTTTGTTCTGCGTTTTGTTTCACCGTTTAGAACTGTTCGTTTTGTCGTTTTAATGTTTGTTCAGTATTTCTTATTAAAACAAGATGAGCACTTACCACGCTCCTCCTCTCTTTCTCCCAACGACGAACGTTACAGGCTTGCATTTTGACTCAGAAAGTGATCTTTACTCCAAAGAAGTTGGTGACTACTGCTCTATGCAAATGTTGTTGATCAACAATAAACAATTACAATAAAATGCCCTTAATGGAAGGGAAACACTTTGTCATCTGTAGCCTCATGAAATCAGCCAAAACGAGCTCAACAACACGCTCCTATGGATGATGCATTCACCTGTATTGTGGATAGGCTACATCCGGATTCATCCAGTTCATCAATAGAGATTTACCATTCAACTGAATGAATGCCATAATGTTGTTATTCAGTTAGATTGGTTAAAAACTGTCAAATTGATGATATGATTGTATAATTGGTTCATTAAAGGAAAACTTCACCACTACACACTATTTGAAGTGTTTTTCCCGTTCTGTGTACATAATTATGAGTGTTGAGAGGGATTTCAGACATAATTATGGACCGTATTTGTACATTTTCAATGAATTATGTCACTGCTTGATTGAGTCTGCTGCCCGATCTAAAAATGCATGTTTTCTAGCAATTATTGTGGCTTTTATGTTTCGCTGATTGCACAATTACGTGAGCAGCTAGTAAATATGGTTACCCTTGTTCAATAGAGCCATTGGACTTGTCTCAACTATGTTCCTATCTATCAGGATGTTGCAGGATATCTAGGTTGACTCATTTTCCCTGGCATTGTAAAGACTAGTAGCCTGACAGGAACGCCACTTTCTCGTCCAATTGTATTCCCACACGCTTTTTTTCGAAACGGAGGACGGTTCTAGTTTACAGGTTCACTGGGGCTATGTTACCGTGCACTATCTGAGATGGCTAAGTAATGGATGCTTCTGATGAATCCTCTTGCCAGGAAGAGGCAGGAAGAGCTGGACCACAAACACTTGGGGATGGGAGATGTTCATTTACACAGGGAAAGGGGAGATAACATGATACAGTCCAGACTCCCAGACTCCCAGTGGTTCCTCAGGACAGACTAGAGTCAGTATGAGAGAGGAGTTAACATGATACAGTCCAGACTCCCAGACTCCCAGGGGTTCCTCAGGACAGACTAGAGTCAGTATGAGAGAGGAGGTAACAACTCAGCCCAGCCTAATCAGACTGACTGGTGGTGTGCCTATACAGGTGCTGTCCAGCAAAGCAATGTCTGCGCTGTAACAAATTAGATTGTGGACACTTCTTACTTGAAGAGGTTCTCTGGATTGTGTGTGTGTGACAGACCATCAAAGTTTTGATGGATAAACGGGAGATGGAGACAAAACTGGCGACGACCAGCTGGACTAGGAGGGTAAATGATAAATGAGTAAGGTGTTTTACTGTCGGTAGCTAGCTAGCAATATAAGCTCTCTTTTTGACATAAGGCAGTGTTGTTGGGTACAGTATGTAACGCCCAATAGAACTCCGGGCTGTATCACGTCTAGCCGTGATTAGCAGTCCCATAGGGCGGCGCTCAATTGGCCCAGCGTTTTCCGGATTAGGGTTTGGCCAGGGTAGGCTATCATTGTAAATAAGACATTGTTCTTAACTGACTTGCCTAGTTATTTTTTTTTTTTATATAAAATAAATAAAAATGAAATAAAAGTAATTTCATGATCGATTTGGCCATAATGGGGCATGCTAGTACCTCTACAAGCCATGCTAGTGAAGTTGAGCTAGCTAGCTCTGTTTGCTATATCCAAAATGTACCAGCTGACGCTAACTAGCAGGCATCAGTGCCTCATTAAGATAAATATGTTGATGTTGAAAGAGAATAAAGGACTGACCTGACTCAAATTAGTCTTGGAGAAACTATACCTGTGTGTTGTAGTTAGCTAGCTAACCTGTGTCTGAGAGATGTCTCATATTAGTCTTGGAGAAACTATATCTGTGTGTTGTAGCTAGCTAGCTAACCTGTGTCTGAGAGATGTCTCATATTAGTCTTGGAGAAACTATACCTGTGTGTTGTAGCTAGCTAGCTAACCTGTGTCTGAGAGATGTCTCATATTAGTCTTGGAGAAACTATACCTGTGTGTTGTAGCTAGCTAGCTAACCTGTGTCTGAGAGATGTCTCATATTAGTCTTGGAGAAACTATACCTGTGTGTTGTAGCTAGCTAGCTAATGTGTTTCTGTGAGATGTCTCATATTCTACACCATGCTTCTACAGTAGGAATACAGACAGACAGTACACAACGATTGACCATGAATGTGGAACAGCGTTTTGTTATTCTCTCACAGACAGTACCGCTTGGATACAAAAAAGTTGATGACTCTCGAGGGGAGATGTGAAAGGTCCCATGACAACAGCCTCCCCTTGCATTAAAGTGACTCTGAACACCTCACTGCACCACCCAAACTCATCACATGCCACAGTTGTTTGTAGTATAGTATATTTTTCTTCAACTGTATATATGCAATACATTGCCAAGATTGTTCCTGTCTAAACTCACCTTGCGATCCAGAGAAGATAACCACTGTCTTGAATAAAAGCCATGTTGACTTATTTGCTATATTGACAAATTAAGATATTGTTTTATTAATACATTTTTTTGCATACCAACATTGGAAAGTAGAAATAATTATTACACCATTTGTTGTAGCAGTAAGACTCAAGTGAATTGATCAAGAAGCTCAAGATGTAAGGTTCTGCATTTCTTTTCTTAGTCAACCTTGTTCTTTTTTTGTGTTCTGGAACGTAGCCCTGTTTTTTGTGTTCTGGGACGTAGCCCTGTTTCTGTGTGTTCTGGGACGTAGCCCTGTTTTCTGTGTGTTCTGGGACGAAGCCCTGTTTCTGTGTGTTCTGGGACGTAGCCCTGTTTCATTGTGTTCTGGGACGTAGCCCTGTTTCTGTGTGTTCTGGGACGTAGCCCTGTTTTCTGTGTGTTCTGGGACGTAGCCCTGTTTCTGTGTGTTCTGGGACGTAGCCCTGTTTCTGTGTGTTCTGGGACGTAGCCCTGTTTTCTCTGTGTTCTGGGACGTAGCCCTGTTTCTGTGTGTTCTGGGACGTAGCCCTGTTTCATTGTGTTCTGGGACGTAGCCCTGTTTCTGTGTGTTCTGGGACGTAGCCCTGTTTTCTGTGTGTTCTGGGACGTAGCCCTGTTTCTGTGTGTTCTGGGACGTAGCCCTGTTTCTGTGTGTTCTGGGACGTAGCCCTGTTTTCTCTGTGTTCTGGGACGTAGCCCTGTTTCTGTGTGTTCTGGAACGTAGCCCTGTTACTTTGTGTTCTGGAACGTAGCCCTGTTTCTGTGTGTTCTGGGACGTAGCCCTGTTTTATGTGTGTTCTGGGACGTAGCCCTGTTTCTGTGTGTTCTGGGACGTAGCCCTGTTTCTGTGTGTTCTGGGACGTAGCCCTGTTTTCTCTGTGTTCTGGGACGTAGCCCTGTTTCTGTGTGTTCTGGAACGTAGCCCTGTGACTTTGTGTTCTGGAACGTAGCCCTGTTTCTGTGTGTTCTGGGACGTAGCCCTGTTTTATGTGTGTACCTGGGACGTAGCCCTGTTTTCTGTGTGTTCTGGGACGTAGCCCTGTTTCGGTGTGTTCTGGGACGTAGCCCTGTTTCTGTTTGTTCTGGGACGTAGCCCTGTTTTCTGTGTGTTCTGGGACGTAGCCCTGTTTCTGTGTGTTCTGGGACGTAGCCCTGTTTCTGTGTGTTCTGGGACGTAGCCCTGTTTTCTGTGTGTTCTGGGACGTAGCCCTGTTTCTTTGTGTACCTGGGACGTAGCCCTGTTTCTTTGTGTTCTGGGGCGTAGCCCTGTTTCTGTGTGTTCTGGGACGTAGCCCTGTTTTCTGTGTGTTCCGGGACGTAGCCCTGTTTCTTTGTGTACCTGGGACGTAGCCCTGTTTCTTTGTGTACCTGGGACGTAGCCCTGTCTTTAACTTTTGTTCATTGATTTCACCTGTGTTCATTTCTAACCTGGTCTCATCAGCTCCCTATTTAGTTCAGTTCTTTCTGTTTGTGTGGTTGTGAGGTATTGTTTGTTTTTGACTGCCTACCTGTGTTTGACTATTGTGGAATCGGGGTCATTGCCTGTGGCCCTGATTCCTGCCTTCTGTGAATGTTTAATAGACATCTACCGCGCTCTGCATGTGAATCTACACCTTTTTCTCCCTGAGTATTCATTACATACGTCTTTAAAGGTTTCTGATGAAGCTCAGTCAGTACACTTGTGTAAAATATTTTATAAACTATTTTATCAAATTCCATTCTATACATACGTACAACAGCTAGGAATATCTATACATAAATGCAGTTTTGAATTTACTGGGTGACCAATATTACATCTGCCTGACGGAATATGGATGTTGTATTGGTTGGATATTCCAGGCAGGTTCCAGAATGTTCTTAAACTGGTGAACCTTGTCTTGTGTTGGGCAATGGCAGTTGGTTTAGCAGGCTTAGGAACAGTGGTGATGTTGGCAGGGATGTGGAGGAGCTGTCACTTTAGCTACTTGTAGATCACTGTCTTGTCCTTTCTACGCTCCACTGCCAGATGGACAAGCCTCTCCCTTAAGTGATTCTGGGCTCGTACACTCCTTCACCCCCACCGATTTGACCTCGCAGATAGTTTGTCTGTACTGCAGGTGTCCTGGAAAGACATGAAGACGGATCATCAGGATGTGTAAAACATGAAGACTGACCATGAGGATGTGTAAAACATGAAGACTGATCAGCAGGATGTGTAAAACATGAAGACTCATCATCAGGATGTGTAAAACATGAAGACTGATCATGAGGATGTGTAAAACATGAAGACTGATCATGAGGATGTGTAAAACATGAAGATTGATCATGAGGATGTGTAAAACATGAATACTGATCATGAGGATGTGTAAAACATGAAGACTGATCATCAGGATGTGTATAACATGAAGACTGATCATGAGGATGTGTAAAACATGAAGACTGATCAGCAGGATGTGTAAAACATGAAGACTGATCATGAGGATGTGTAAAACGTGAAGACTGATCATCAGGATGTGTAAAACATGAATACTGATCATGAGGATGTGTAAAACATGAAGACTGATCATCAGGATGTGTATAACATGAAGACTGATCATGAGGATGTGTAAAACATGAAGACTGATCATCAGGATGTGTAAAACATGAATACTGATCATGAGGATGTGTAAAACATGAAGACTGATCATCAGGATGTGTATAACATGAAGACTGATCATGAGGATGTGTAAAACATGAAGACTGATCATGAGGATGTGTAAAACATGAAGACTGATCAGCAGGATGTGTAAAACATGAATACTCATCATCAGGATGTGTAAAGCATGAAGACTGATCATGAGGATGTGTAAAACGTGAAGACTGATCATCAGGATGTGTAAAACATGAATACTGATCATGAGGATGTGTAAAACATGAAGACTGATCATCAGGATGTGTATAACATGAAGACTGATCATGAGGATGTGTAAAACATGAAGACTGATCATCAGGATGTGTAAAACATGAATACTGATCATGAGGATGTGTAAAACATGAAGACTGATCATCAGGATGTGTATAACATGAAGACTGATCATGAGGATGTGTAAAACATGAAGACTGATCAGCAGGATGTGTAAAACATGAAGACTCATCATCAGGATGTGTAAAACATGAAGACTGATCATGAGGATGTGTAAAACATGAAGACTGATCACCAGGATGTGTAAAACATGAAGACTGACCATGAGGATGTGTAAAACATGAAGACTGATCAGCAGGATGTGTAAAACATGAAGACTGATCACCAGGATGTGTAAAACATGAAGACTGATCATGAGGATGTGTAAAACATGAAGACTGATCACGAGGATGTGTAAAACATGAAGACTGATCATCAGGATGTGTAAAACATGGAGACTGACATCAGGGTGTGTAAAACATGGAGACTGATCATCAGGATGTGTAAAACATGGAGACTGACATCAGGGTGTGTAAAACATGAAGACTGATCACCAGGATGTGTAAAACATGAAGACTGATCACCAGGATGTGTAAAACATGAAGACTGATCATGGAGATAAACTATGTTCATCTGTAAACAATAAGGGGTACAGTAGACTGTTATGTTTTATTAGACAGAGTCAAAAATTGGTAATTGAGATGGGCTTTAATCGAAGATATGAACAGTTTGTGGGGGGCTTGACTTGTAGAAAGTCTAGTCGTTTTATTGTTGTGTATGAGCACCTACAGTTGTGCTGCTGAGTAGACAAGCACTGCCAACAGTAGAGTGAATAGTCTAGAAGACTACACTAACAGCCCCTCTCCTCCATGCCAAAGAACTGTCTGCAAGGGTGTGAAAAGTTTGAAGAGCACTTGGCTTGCGTATTGGTGGATTTGTTTTCTCAAGAGGTGATAATGTTTTCATAAATACCTTTTTGGCTGTCCTTGCTTGTTTGCACACACATTTTCATTAGTCTCGGGGATAGCGAGGTGCACCTTCATGCCCAGGAGATTGCTGCCACTTTGTGCTGTACTTCAGGAGAGCACTGTGGCATGCCTCCAGAGGATCAGTACGTTTATACAAAACAGAGTAGACTATAGTCTGATTTAAAAAATATTAAACCAGTACGCTATTATTGATGATTACTAGCCTGTATGTTTGAATCTGGCTATTTTGTGAGAGATCAGTTGTCAAACGTTTGTCCATGGAAAGTGATTTATTTATGCCACAGTCATCAATGCACAGGTCAGGGTATGGCCTCGCTACTGTATGTAGCCTCTCTACTGTATAGAGCCTCTCTACTGTATATAGCCTCTCTACTGTATGTAGCCTCTCTACTGTATAGAGCCTCGCTACTGTATATAGCCTCTCTACTGTATAGAGCCTCTCTACTGTATATAGCCTCTCTACTGTATAGAGCCTCGCTACTGTATATAGCCTCTCTACTGTATATAGCCTCACTACTGTATGTAGCCTCTCTACTGTATAGAGCCTCGCTACTGTATATAGCCTCTCTACTGTATATAGCCTCACTACTGTATGTAGCCTCTCTACTGTATAGAGCCTCGCTACTGTATATAGCCTCTCTACTGTATATAGCCTCACTACTGTATGTAGCCTCTCTACTGTATAGAGCCTCTCTACTGTATATAGCCTCTCTACTGTATAGAGCCTCGCTACTGTATATAGCCTCGCTACTGTACATAGCCTCTCTACTGTATAGAGCCTCGCTACTGTACAAAACCTCGCTACTGTATATAGCCTCGCTACTGTATATAGCCTCGCTACTGTATATAGCCTCTCTACTGTATAAAGCCTCGCTACTGTATATAGCCTCTCTACAGTATAGAGCCTCGCTACTCTGTAGAGCCTCGCTAGCTCTATAGAGCCTCTCTACTGTATAGAGCCTCTCTAGTGTATAGAGCCTCTCTACCTCTATAGAGCCTCTCTACTGTATAGAGCCTCTCTAGTGTATAGAGCCTCTCTAATGTATAGAGCCTCTCTACCTCTATAGAGCCTCTCTAACTCTATAGAGCCTCTCTACCTCTATAGAGCCTCTCTACTGTATATAGCCTCTCTACTGTATAGAGCCTCTCTACCTCTATAGAGCCTCGCTAGTGTATAGAGCCTCTCTACCTCTATAGAGCCTCGCTAGTGTATATAGCCTCTCTACCTCTATAGAGCCTCGCTACTGTATATAGCCTCGCTAGTGTATAGAGCCTCTCTACTGTATATGGCCTCGCTACTGTATATAGCCTCGTTACCTCTATAGAGCCTCGCTACTGTATGAAGCCTCGTTACCTCTATAGAGCCTCTATACTGTATAGAGCCTCTCTACCTTTATAGAGCCTATCTACCTCTATAGAGCCTCTCTACTGTATAGAGCCTCATTACCTCTAGAACCTCTCTAGAACCTCTCTACTGCATAGAGCCTCTCTACCTCTATAGAGCCTCTCTACCTCTATAGAGCCTCGCTACTGTATGTAGCCTCTCTACTGTATAGAGCCTCGCTACTGTATATAGCCTCTCTACTGTATATGGCCTCGCTACTGTATAGAGCCTCGCTACTGTATATAGCCTCTCTACTGTATATAGCCTCTCTACTGTGTACAGCCGCTCTACTGTATCTAGCCTCTCTACTGTATCTAGCCTCTCTACTGTATCTAGCCTCTCTACTGTATCTAGCCTCTCTAGTGTATAGAGCCTCTCTAGTGTATAGAGCCTCTCTAGTGTATAGAGCCTCTCTACTGTATCTAGCCTCTACTGTATATAGCCTCTCTACTGTATCTAGCCTCTCTACTGTATATAGCCTCTCTACTGTATCTAGCCTCTCTACTGTATCTAGCCTCTCTACTGTATCTAGCCTCTCTACTGTATATAGCTTCTCTACTGTATCTAGCCTCTCTACTGTATATAGCCTCTCTACTGTATCTAGCCTCTCTACTGTATCTAGCCTCTCTACTGTATAGACCCTCCCCTCTGTCCAGCTATGTACGCCACTGATGAGGTTGAGAATGCTTCAGCTCCTTTAATTAAAGACAAACAACATATATTTAGATTTCGTTTCATCAGAACGGCACCCGTGCAAGTACTCGGTGTCTCCAGTGCGTATGGATCCGAGTTTGGCGGTGAGAATGAACGCATTACAGGGAACAAGAAAAACATGTCAGAGCGGTTTCTTTTACTTCAGAGTTTCCATTACACCTTTGCTACACAGAAAAACATGTGGTTCACAAGGGAGCGTATCCAAGGACACAAGGCCTCATTCCCTTTAGCAGAAGTTCATTTTGGATACTTCTTTGAAAAGAAATGTGACTGGCTATTCAAACGTTTGTTTACAACACATTGATCCGCCCTTGTTGATGATACTATGACCGAAAGCGTTATGTGCAATTTCACATATCATATATATAGCCTTGTCAGTGCTCACCTTTCACTGTAAACCACACATCGAGCTCATGTTGGACGTCAGAGAAGAGCTCCCTCATCGTCTCGCATTTACATTAGATGGGGAACGATCGGTTGTGGCCTCATCCACTTTGGAGACCCATATTGTCCCTCAGCTCTGAAGCCAATTAACTCCAATACATCAGAACTGGGTGCCTTCAGGACCTTTTAACCTCTTGAGTGTAGGGGGCAGTATTTTGATGTTTGGATGAAAAACGTACCCAAATGAAACTGCCTATTTCTCAGGCCCAGAATGTAGAATATGCAAATAATTGTCAGATTAGGATAGAAAACACTCACGTTTCCAAAACTGTCTAAATATTGTCTGTGAGTATAACAGAACTGATATTGCAGGAGAAAACCTGAGGAAAATCCAAAGAGGAAATGCCTTCTATTTTGAAAGCTCCCTGTTCCATTGCATGCCTTCCCTCCATTTAAAGGGATATCATCCCGATTCCTTTGGCTTCCACCATGGTGTGAACAGTCTTTAGACAAAGTTTCAGCCTTTTCTTCTGAAAAATGAGCGAGAAAGATCACATCGCGTCAGTGGATGGCTGGGTGCCAGCAGAGTTTTGCATGCGCGAGTAGCTTGGAGCAGACATTTTCTCTCTCTCTCCTATTGAGAAAGCTATGGTCCGGGTGAAATATTATTGTTTATTGTAAAAACAACCTGAGGATTGATTATAAAAAAACGTTTGACATGTTTCTACGAACTTTACGGATACTATTTGGAATTTCCGTCTGCCCCGTCGTGATCGCTTGAGACGGTGGATTTCTGAACATAATGCGCCAACCAAATGGAGGTATTTTGGATATAAAAAAATCTTTATGGAACAAAAGGAACATTTATTGTGTAACTGGGAGTCTTGTGAGTGCAAACATCCAAAGATCATCAAGGGTAAGCAATTCATTTTATTGCTTTTCTGACATTCGTGACCAATCTACTTTGCTGCTAGCTGTTTGTAATGTTTTGTCTGCTGAGAGAGATGTCCTTACAAAAAACTTTTTGAAATCTGACTTGCCAGGTGGATTGACAACAAGCTAAGTTGTGTTTTGCTATATTGCACTTGTGATTTCATGAAAATTAAATATTTTTTGTAATTTTATTTGAATTTGGCTCTCTGCAACTCAGCGGATGTTGACGAAAATGATCCCGCTAAAGGGATGGGTGTGCCAAGAAGTTAATGGGGAAAAGTTAACCATAATTACAGCCAGTCACCAGATGTTATAACACTTCATCTCATCATACTGTCAACTGTATTCATAGGTCTGTACCTGTATCAGGTGGAGGGAGGGACGCAGGTGGTCTGAACCCACTGATGTAGGGAGAGGTGGTCCTCGTAACGCCTGAGCCCACTGATGTAGGGAGAGGTGGTCCTCGTAACGCCTGAGCCCACTGATGTAGGGAGAGGTGGTTGGCGCTATGAAGTAGATAACATAATTATATTCCCAACTTGGGAAATTGCTTTACGTTGCCTTCAGAAAGTATTCACACCCCTTGTATTTACTCACATTTTGATGTGCTACAGCCTGAATTTAAAATGGATTAAATTGATATTTTGGGTCACTGGCCTAAACACAAAACCCCATAATGTAAATTTTGTACAAATGAATTAAACATGAAATGTTGACATGTCTTGAGTTAATAATGATTCATCCCCTTTGTTATGGCAAGCCTAAATAAGTCAGAAGTACACATTTTCTTAACAAGTCACGTACTAAGTGTCATGGAGTCACATGATTTTTAAATGACTACCTCATCTCTGTAGCAGAATTTTAAACACCGATTCAACCACAAAGAATGTCTCTGGCAAATAATGGCACCTGTTGGTAGATGGATAAAACAAACAGACATTGAATGTCCCTTTGAACGTGGTGAAGTTATTAATTACACTTTGGATGGTGTATCAATACACCGAGTCACTTCAAAGATACAGGCTTCCTTCCTAACTCAGTTGCTGGAGAGGAAGGAAACTGCTCAGAGATTTCACCATGAGGCCAATGGTGACATTAAAACATCTTCGGGATCAGTGTCCCTTCCACTGGACGGTTGAGCTAACGTGCGATTATCATTAGGTTGTAAGTAACAAGAACATTTCACAGGACATATACATATCTGGTATTGGCAGAAAGCTTAAAACAGTTAGAGTTTAATGGCTCAATGACTTTAGTCAGATGTGGCAGGGCTTGCAAACCATTACAGACTACAAAGAGAAGTCCATGATGGGCCGCACCCAGGTGGTAATGGTAGATAACAACCTATCCACCATGCTGATCCTTAACACAGGGGCCCCTCAGGGGTGCGTGCTCAGTCCCTTCCTGTACTCCCTGTTCACTCAGGACTGCACGACCAGGCTCAACTCCAACACAATCATTACATTTGCTGAAGACACAACAGTGGTGATCACAGACAACAGCAAGGCAGACTATAGGGATGAGGTCAGAGACCTGGCCGTGTGGTGCCAGGACAACAACCTCTCCATCAACGTGATCAAGACAAAGGAGGTGATAGTGGACTACAGGAAAAGGAGGACCGAGCACGCCCCCATTCTCATCGATGGGGCTGCAGTGGAGCAGGTTGAGAACATCAAGATGCTTGGCGTCCACATCACCAACAAACTAACATGGTCCAAACACACTAAGACAGTCGTGAAGAGGGCACGACAAAACCTAATACCCCTCAGGAGACTGAAAAGATTTGCCATGGGTCCTCAGATCCTCAAAAGGTTTTACAGCTGCACCATCGAGAGCGTCCTGACTGGTTGCATCACTGCCTGGTATGACAACTGCTCAGCCTCCGACCGCAAAGCACTACAGAGGGTAGTGCGAATGGCCCAGTACATTACTGGGGCCAAGCTTCCTGCCATCCAAATGTATAAATACCAGGCGGTGTCAGAGGAAGCAAGGACCTCTATACCAGGCGGTGTCAGAGGAAGCTAGGACCTCTATACCAGGCGGTGTCAGAGGAAGCCAGGACCTCTATACCAGGCGGTGTCAGAGGAAGCCAGGACCTCTATACCAGGCGGTGTCAGAGGAAGCCAGGACCTCTATACCAGGCGGTGTCAGAGGAAGGCCCTAAAAATTGTCAACGACTCCAGCCACCCTAGTCATAGAATGTTCTCTCTGCTACCGCATGGCAAGTGGTACCAAGTCTAGGTCCAAGAGGCTTCTAGACAGCTTCCACCCAGACTCTTTGCATGTGACTAATAAAATATAATCTGATTTGATGGCGCTTGATGGGACTCTGTAAATAGAACACATATGACATTCCTCTACTGTACTGTAGTTGGGTTGCTAGTTAATGGTTAGATATGGTCCAGTAGACTGTAGCTAATGTGAACTAATGAAGCTAACATTAGCTTGCAAAGTAAAAATTCATATCGCCAGATAGCAGCTGGCTAATTACATTGATATGATTTGGAATGTCTGGCCAGTGTGTTATGAAAGTAGCTAGCTACATGTTTGTTTAGATGGAAGTCGGAAGATTACATACTTAGGTTTGAGTCATTAAAACTTCTTTTTCAACCACTCCACAAATGTATTTTTAACAAACTATAGTTTTGGCAATTTGGTTAGGACATCTACTTCGTGCAAGTCATTTTTACAACAATTGTTTACAGACAGTGTATTTCACTTATAATTCACTGTATCACAATTCCAGTGGGTCAAAAGTTTACATACACTAAGTAGACTCTGCCTTTAAACAGCTTGGAAAATTCCAGAAAATTATGTCATGGCTTTATAAGCTAGAAGATAGGCTGATTGACATCATTTGAGTCATTTGGAGGTGTACTTGTGTATGTATTTCAAACTCAGTGCCTCTTTGCTTGACATCATGGGAAAATCTAAATTAATCAGCCAAGACCTCAGAAAATGATTGTAGATTTCCGCAAGTCTGGTTCATCCTTGGGAGCAATTTCCAAACGCCTGAAGGTACCACGCTCATCTGTACAATCAATACGCAAGTATAAACACCACGGGACCAAGCAGCGGAAAGGGGCGTGTTCTGTCTCCTCAAGATGAACGTACTTTGGTGCGAAAAGTGCAAATCAATCCTAGACCAAAAGCAAAGGACCTAGTGAAGCTGCTGGAGGAAACAGGTACAAAAGTATCTTATATCCACAGTCCTACATCGGCAACCTGAAAGGCTGCTCAGCAAGGAAGAAGCCACGGATCCAAAACCTTCATAAAAAAGCCATACTACAGTTTGCAATTGCACATGGGGACAAAGATTGTACTTTTTGGAGAAATGTAACAAAAATGTAACCGTTTGGCCATAATGACCATCGTTATGTTTGGAGGAAAAAGGGGGAGGCGTGCAAGCCGATGAACATCATCCCAACCGTGAAGCATGGGGGTGGCAGCATCATGTTGTGGGGGTGCTTTGCTACAGGAGGGACTGATGGAGGTGTGTGTGAGTGTATGGAGCTGGGTCTGTGGACTCTGATCCCGCTGTTCTCTCTCTACACAGTAATACAGGACATCCTCAGCTGTAACAATACAGTACACTAATACATGACAACCTAACAGCATCTGAGATCCTCTCTCAGGGGAGGGTTTGGAGTGCAGCAAGGAGGAGAGAATCAATCTCACTGCATCCCAGATCCTCTCTCAGGGGAGGGTTTGGAGTGCAGCAAGGAGGAGAGGCTCAATCTCACAGCATCCCAGATCCTCTCTCAGGGGAGGGTTTGGAGTGCAGCAAGGAGGAGAGGCTCAATCTCACAGCATCCCAGATCCTCTCTCGGGGGAGGGTTTGAAGTGCAGCAAGGAGGAGAGGCCAGCATCCCAGATCCTCTCTCAGGGGAGGGTTTGGAGTGCAGCAAGGAGGAGAGGCCAGCATCCCAGATCCTCTCTCATGGGAGGGTTTGAAGTGCAGCAAGGAGGAGAGGCCAGCATCCCAGATCCTCTCTCATGGGAGGGTTTGAAGTGCAGCAAGGAGGAGAGGCTCAATCTCACAGCATCCCAGATCCTCTCTCGGGGGAGGGTTTGGAGTGCAGCAATGAGGAGAGGCCAGCATCCCAGATCCCCTCTCAGGGGAGGGTTTGGAGTGCAGCAAGGAGGAGAGGCCAGCATCCCAGATCCTCTCTCAGGCGAGGGTTTGGAGTGCAGCAAGGAGGAGAGGCCAGCATCCCAGATCCTCTCTCAGGGGAGGGTTTGGAGTGCAGCAAGGAGGAGAGGCCAGCACACCAGATCCTCTCTCAGGGGAGGGTTTGGAGTGCAGCAAAGAAAAACTCTGAGACTTTTTGTCCTTTACTGCAACAGGTTTCAATAGCATCAGCCCTAGAAGACTCCTCCTGAAACGAAAATAACTTTGAGGAAACAGGCTGTATCTCTATGGGCCCTTGGTCTAAAGTAGTGCACTACATATGGAATAGGGCCCTGGTCTAAAGTAGTGCACTACATATGCTGTTGGGTGCCATTTAGGACTCATGCTTAGTCAACCTGAAATGGAAATGGGAAAGTTGAACTAGAGTTGAGAGACACAGTATGAAACTGTAAGGAAGCTGTGTCTGGGACATTTACTGTCATCTGTTCTGGAATGTGTGATGACTGAGTATTTTTTTTTTTTTTTTTGCATTACATTTACTACATCAATGAGAGAGAGGGATAGATATAGATAGAGGAGAGTGAGAGAGAAAGCCAGAGAGAGGGCGAGAAAGATATATATATATATATATATATGAGAGACAGAGAGAGAGACAGACATAGACAGAGAGACAGAGAGAGACCTAGCTAGCACATTTGGTTCCTTGGAAGTTTTGGAAAGTATGTTTTTGGTTCCACATTGGTTGTGGGAATGAAGCCATATATTTCCTGACCGGTAAAACAGAACGTGAGCATCCCACCTGTTCTGGGAAGGTTTATTTGTAGGTTGCAGGGAGGTTCAGAGAACCTTGAAAGTTCACCTGGGATATTTCATTAACGCTCAGAGAACGGAAATTATAGGTTATTTAAAGGTTTCTGAATAACTTCCTTAAAACCAGGGGTTTGGAACCAGTGTAGTTTGGTGGAAATTATCCAAACATTAAAGTAGAAATCATGTTAAATAATAATAAACTATATTTATCAATCCGACTCCATTATTATGTGAATAAATGCGACGGGCCCTTGTGCGTCTCTGGAGAATCTAGCAAGAAAGTAAATCATTAGATCACCTCCCAGTATGACTATAATGAACATGTGTCTGACTTGCACCGTTATGCACTAATTAAGGGGCTATATACAAATAACTCATCCTGGCTACCAATGTTCTAGCATTAATTTATTGCAGTAAGCAGATCGGGGAAGTCAAGTTAAGAATGAGCTAAGTGTTGTAATTAACTACTGTCAATAGATAGACTACATTTATAGGCATATTTTCAATCAAATAATTACTATTTTAAAACAAGGAATGAAGTAGAGGTAGAGAGAGGGAGAAGTAGAGGTAGAGAGGGGTGGAGAGGGAGAGAGAGGGAGAAGTAGAGGGGGAGAGAGAGGGAGAAGTAGAGAGGGGGAGAGTGGGAGAAGTAGAGAGACAGAGGGTGAGGTGGAGATTGAGAGAGAGAGAGAGAGAAGTAGAGGTAGAGGTAGAGAGGGGGAGAGGTGGAAAGGGAGAGAGACACAGGGAGAAGTAGAGAGACAGAGGGAGAGTTGGAGAGGTAGAGAGAGAGAGGGGGAGAGAGAGGGATAAGTAGAGGTAGAGAGGGGGAGAGGTGGAGAGGGAGAGAGAGGAAGAGGTGGAGGTAGAGAGAGAGGGAGAGATTGGGAGAAGTAGAGGTAGAGAAGGTGAGAGGTGGAGAGGGAGAGAGAGAGAGAGAGAGGGAGAAGTAGAGGTAGAGAGG
This sequence comes from Oncorhynchus mykiss, assembly GCF_013265735.2. Taxonomy (NCBI): domain Eukaryota; kingdom Metazoa; phylum Chordata; class Actinopteri; order Salmoniformes; family Salmonidae; genus Oncorhynchus; species Oncorhynchus mykiss. Next base: position 4,784,908 of record NC_050572.1, on the reverse strand, counting down.
AGGAGAGGTGGAGAGAGAGGGAGAAGTAGAGATGGAGAGATTGGGAGAAGTAGAGGTAGAGAGGGGGAGAGGTGGCGAGGGAGAGAGTGAGAGAGGTGGAGAGGGAGGGAGAAGTAGAGGTGGAGAGGGAGAGAGGGAGAAGTAGAGACAGACAGAGGGAGATGTGGAGGTGGAGGTAGAGAGAGGGAGAGAGAGGGAGAAGTAGAGAGAGAGAGAGGTGGAGAGAGAGATAGAGAGAGAAGTAGAGGTAGAGAGGTGGAGAGAGGGAGAGGTGGAGGTAGAGAGGTGGCGAGAGGGAGCGGTAGAGAGAGAGAGGGACCGCTAGAGAGAGAGAAGGAGAGGTGGAGGGGGAGAGAGAGGGAGCGGTAGAGAGGGAGAGGTGGAGAGGGAGAGAGAGGGACCTGTAGAGAGGGAGAAGTAGAGGTAGAGAGGGGTAGAGGTGGAGAGGGAGAGAGAGGGAGAAGTAGAGGTAGACAGAGGGAGATGTGGAGAGGGAGAGGTAGAGAGAGAGGGAGCGGTAGAGAGAGAGAGGTAGAGAGGGGGAGAGGTGGAGAGAGGGAGAGGTGGAGGTAGAGAGAGAGGGAGAAGTAGAGGTGGAGAGAGGGAGAGGTGGAGAGAGGTGGAGGTAGAGAGAGAGGGAGAAGTAGCGGTAGAGAGGTGGAGAGGTGGAGGGGGAGAGAGGGAGAAGTAGAGGTAGAGAGAGAGGGAGAAGTAGAGGTAGAGAGGGGGTGAGGCGGAGAGGGAGAGAGAGGGAGAAGTAGAGGGGGAGAGGTGGAGAGAGAGGGAGCGGTAGAGAGGGAGAGGTGGAGGTAGAGAGAGAGGGAGAGAGAGGGAGAAGTAGAGGTAGAGAGGGGGAGAGATGGAGAGAGAGAGAGGGAAGAGGTAGAGAGGGAGACGTAGAGGTAGAGAGGGGGAGAGGTGGAGAGGGAGAGAGAGGGAGAAGTAGAGGTAGACAGCGGGAGATGTGGAGAGGGAGAAGTAGAGAGAGAGGGAGAGAGAGGGAGAAGTAGACGTAGAGAGAGAGGGAGAAGTAGAGGTAGAGAGGGGGTGAGGTGGAGAGGGAGAGAGAGGGAGAAGTAGAGGGGGAGAGAGAAGGAGAAGTAGAGAGGGGGAGAGGTGGAGAGGGAGAGAGGGAGAAGTAGAGGTAGAGAGAGAGGGAGAGAGAGGGAGAAGTAGAGGTATAGAGGGGGAGAGGTGGAGAGAGGGAGATGTGGAGGTAGAGAGAGAGGGAGCGGTAGAGAGAGAGAAGGAGAGAGAGAGAGAGGGCTGACATCAAGGTTGTCTCTTTTGGCAGAGACTGTAGCTTACTCCTTCCAGCTCAGATCCACAAAAACAATTTAGGTGATTAAATCAACATCCTTTAATTTAGTGGCCAACAGTGTAGAGTTTACAGTGAATGCAGGGGAATGTGTCATAAGCAAGGCTATGCTTTTAAGGAAACTCTATTTCAGAGTTTGTTTTTATTTGCTTCTCTGTTTCCGATGTGTTTTCCTTAATGTATCCCAAATGGCTCCCTATTCCCTCCATAGTGCACTACTTTAGACCAGGGCTGATATCAACCTTGTTGGCTCTGTAAAGGATGACATCACTGCTCCTTTGGCGTATTGAATTACATGTAATGTTGGATATACAAATAATCTGATCTAAATCTAGAGTATTAATTAATCTGATCTAAATCTAGAGTATTAACTAATCTGATCTAAATCTAGAGTATTAACTAATCTGATCTAAATCTAGAGTATTAACTAATCTGATATAATGCTAGAGTAATAACTAATCTGATCTACTGCTAGGGTATTAACTAATCTGATTCAATGCAAGGTATTAACTAATCTGATCTAATGCTAGGGTATTAACTAATCTAATCTAAATCTAGGGTATTAACTAATCTGATTTTATGCTAGGTTATTAACTAATCTGATCTACTGCTAGGGTATTAACTAATCTGATCTACTGATAGGGTATTAACTAATCTGATTTTATGATAGGGTATTAACTAATCTGATATACTGCTAGGGTATTAACTAATGTAATCTTTATCTAGGGTTTTAATGAATCTGATTTTATGCTAGGTTATTAACTAATCTGATCTACTGCTAGGGTATTAACTAATCTGATCTACTGCTAGGGTATTAACTAATCTGATCTAAATCTAGAGTATTAACTAATCTGATTTTATGATAGGGTATTAACTAATCTGATATACTGCTAGGGTATTAACTAATCTAATCTTTATCTAGGGTTTTAATGAATCTGATTTTATGCTAGGTTATTAACTAATCTGATCTACTGCTAGGGTATTAACTAATCTGATCTACTGCTAGGGTATTAACTAATCTGATCTAAATCTAGAGTATTAACTAATCTGATTTTATGATAGGGTATTAACTAATCTGATCTAATGCTAGGGTATTAACTAATCTGATCTAAATCTAGAGTATTAACTAATCTAATCTAAATCTAGAGTATTAACTAATCTAATCTAAATCTAGAGTATTAACTAATCTGATCTAAATCTAGGGTATTAACTAATCTGATCTAAATCTAGAGTATTAACTAATCTGATCTACTGCAAGGGTATTAAATAATCTGATCTAATGCTAGGGTATTAACTAATCTAATCTAAATCTAGGGTATTAACTAATCTGATCTAAATCTAGAGTATTAACTAATCTGATTTTATGATAGGGTATTAACTAATCTGATATACTGCTAGGGTATTAACTGATCTGATCTAAATCTAGAGTATTAACTAATCTGATCTAAATCTAGAGTATTAACTAATCTAATCTAAATCTAGAGTATTAACTAATCTGATCTAAATCTAGAGTATTAACTAATCTAATCTAAATCTAGAGTATTAACTAATCTGATCTAAATCTAGGGTATTAACTAATCTGATCTAAATCTAGAGTATTAACTAATCTGATCTACTGCAAGGGTATTAACTAATCTGATCTAATGCTAGGGTATTAACTAATCTAATCTAAATCTAGGGTATTAACTAATCTGATTTTATGATAGGGTATTAACTAATCTGATATACTGCTAGGGTATTAACTGATCTGATCTAAATCTAGAGTATTAACTAATCTGATCTACTGCAAGGGTATTAACTAATCTGATCTACTGCTAGGGTATTAACTAATCTGATCTAAATCTAGAGTATTAATTAATCTGATCTAAATCTAGAGTTTTAACTAATCTGATCTACTGCTAGGGTATTAACTAATCTGATCTAAATCTACAGTATTAACTAATCTGATCTAATGCTAGGGTAATAGCTAATCTGATCTACTGCTAGGGTATTAACTAATCTGATTTTATTTTAGGGTATTAACTAATCTGATATACTGCTAGGGTATTAACTAATCTAATCTTTATCTAGGGTTTTAATTAATCTGATTTTATGCTAGGTTATTAACTAATCTGATCTACTGCTAGGGTATTCACAAGTCAAATCTAATGCTTGGGTTTTTATTAGTCTAATATCATGCTAGGGTATTCACTAATTAGTATTTACTTGTGTGTGTCAGATTCAAGAGGTTAACCATTGTTGTTATGGCAGTTGCTATAAAACTGACATTTACTTTCTGTCCTGCATAAGGCGTGTTGTCAAGATAATGATTAGGTAATGACTATGGTTGGTACACTCCAATAAAATGAAGAGAGCCCCACCAGAATGGTTCCATAATGTTTCAAAATGGTTCCAGAATGTTTCAAAATGGTTCCAGAATGGTTCCAGAATGTTTCAAAATGGTTCCAGAATGGTTCCAGAATGTTTCAAAATGGTTCCAGAATGGTTCCAGAACGTTTCAAAATGGTTCCAGAATGGTTCCAGAACGTTTCAAAATGGTTCCAGAATGGTTCCATAATGTTTCAAACTGCTTCCAGAATGGTTCCAGAATGGTTCAAAATGGTTCCAGAATGGTTCCAGAATGTTTCAAAATGGTTCCAGAATGGTTCCAGAATGTTTCAAAATGGTTCCAGAATGGTTCGGGAATGTTTCAAAATGGTTCCAGAATGTTTCAAAATGTTTCCAGAATGTTTCAAAATGGTTCCGGAATGTTTCAGAATGGTTTCAGAATGTTTCAAAATGGTTCCGGAATTTTTCCAGAATGTTTCAAAATGGTCCCGGAATGGTCTATTATGGCAAAACATGGTTTTCTTATGAACATTGAATACATAAAATAAACACTTGCGTATATAATGTTTTCACAACAAGATAACCCCTTCCAACTATCTACAATCTAGTAGTAACATTGTCGAATGGAGTAAAAGTTGCACATCTAACAGCGAGAACTAGCTCTTTACCATTGGCCTCTGTCTATTCCACAACCAGCTATACCCCTTTTTAATCACTTTGAAAATTAACTTTTTTAGGGGGAGGGAGCTGGGTGAAAGATATATCCGTTTATGGTAGTTGACAAGGGACATTACACTGGAGAGATTAGAACTGGCTTTCTGACAAACAGCCCATCAGACAATGATCAGGAAGTTGTAGGAAGAACTCAGAGATGGATGGATGGATGGCTGGATGGATAGAGAGAGAGAGAGAGAGTGAGGGGGGGAGGGGGGAGCGGGGGAGAGGGAGGTAGAGAGAGGGGGAGGGGAGAGGAAGGTAGGGAGGGAGAGGGAGAGGGAGGGAGGGAGGGAGGGAGAGAGAGAGAGAGAGAGAGAGAGAGAGAGAGAGAGAGAGAGAGAGAGAGAGAGAGAGAGAGAGAGAGAGAGAGAGAGAGAGTCACAAACCCATTTCTAGAGGGCGAGAGGCAGGGCAGCAGACAGTGGGGCCGGCCAAGACTCACTTCCTTTCCTCCTCTCCCCCATTCATCCGCTCTCTCTCTTAATCAGGACAGAACAGGCCACAATAAACAGCGGTGACATCAGAAACCTGATTACTAGGGGACTGCAGAGGACTCTGTCTGCGTACTAAAGAGGCCCTGTTCCTTCACACTGACAATCCCAAATGTCACTCCATTCCCTATATAGTGCACTATTTTTGACCAGGGCCTATGGGAATCCTATTAGCGCTGGTCAAAAGTAGTGCACTATGTAGGGAATAGGGCACCATTTGGCACAACAGAAATATCTGCTCTCTGTGAATTGGCAGGGGACCTTAGAGGAACATTCTGTTCTGTTCTAGTGGCCTAATTATGACCTCTCCTAAACCACAACGACATTGCTCCATTATGGCTCTGAACATGACTACTGATGACATGGCTCCATTATGGATCTGAACATGACTACTGATGACATGGCTCTGAACATGACTACTGATGACATGACTCTGAACATGACTACTGATGACATGACTCCATTATGGCTCTGAACATGACTACTGATGACATGGCTCCATTATGGCTCTGAACATGACTACTGATGACATGGCTCTGAACATGACTACTGATGACATGACTCCATTATGGCTCTGAACATGACTACTGATGACATGGCTGCATTATGGCTCTGAACATGACTACTGATGACATGACTCCATTATGGCTCTGAACATGACTACTGATGACATGGCTCCATTATGGCTCTGAACATGACTACTGATGACATGGCTCCATTATGGCTCTGAACATGACTACTGATGACATGGCTCTGAACATGACTACTGATGACATGACTCCATTATGGCTCTGAACATGACTACTGATGACATGGCTCTGAACATGACTACTGATGACATGACTCCATTATGGCTCTGAACATGACTACTGATGACATGGCTCTGAACATGACTACTGATGACATGACTCCATTATGGCTCTGAACATGACTACTGATGACATGGCTCCATTATGGCTCTGAACATGACTACTGATGACATGACTCCATTATGGCTCTGAACATGACTACTGATGACATGACTCCATTATGGCTCTGAACATGACTACTGATGACATGACTCCATTATGGCTCTGAACATGACTACTGATGACATGACTCCATTATGGCTCTGAACATGACTACTGATGACATGACTCCATTATGGCTCTGAACATGACTACTGATGACATGGCTCTGAACATGACTACTGATGACATGACTCCATTATGGCTCTGAACATGACTACTGATGACATGACTCCATTATGGCTCTGAACATGACTACTGATGACATGACTCCAGTATGGCACTGAACATGACTACTGATGACATGGCTCTGAACATGACTACTGATAACATGGCTCCATTATGGCTCTGAACATGACTACTGATAACATGGCTCCATTATGGCTCTGATCATGACTACTGATGACATGACTCCATTATGGCTCTGAACATGACTACTGATGACATGGCTCCATTATGGATCTGAACATGACTACTGATGACATGGCTCTGAACATGACTACTGATGACATGACTCTGAACATGACTACTGATGACATGACTCCATTATGGCTCTGAACATGACTACTGATGACATGGCTCCATTATGGCTCTGAACATGACTACTGATGACATGGCTCTGAACATGACTACTGATGACATGACTCCATTATGGCTCTGAACATGACTACTGATGACATGGCTGCATTATGGCTCTGAACATGACTACTGATGACATGACTCCATTATGGCTCTGAACATGACTACTGATGACATGGCTCCATTATGGCTCTGAACATGACTACTGATGACATGGCTCCATTATGGCTCTGAACATGACTACTGATGACATGGCTCTGAACATGACTACTGATGACATGACTCCATTATGGCTCTGAACATGACTACTGATGACATGGCTCTGAACATGACTACTGATGACATGACTCCATTATGGCTCTGAACATGACTACTGATGACATGGCTCTGAACATGACTACTGATGACATGACTCCATTATGGCTCTGAACATGACTACTGATGACATGGCTCCATTATGGCTCTGAACATGACTACTGATGACATGACTCCATTATGGCTCTGAACATGACTACTGATGACATGACTCCATTATGGCTCTGAACATGACTACTGATGACATGACTCCATTATGGCTCTGAACATGACTACTGATGACATGACTCCATTATGGCTCTGAACATGACTACTGATGACATGACTCCATTATGGCTCTGAACATGACTACTGATGACATGGCTCTGAACATGACTACTGATGACATGACTCCATTATGGCTCTGAACATGACTACTGATGACATGACTCCATTATGGCTCTGAACATGACTACTGATGACATGACTCCAGTATGGCACTGAACATGACTACTGATGACATGGCTCTGAACATGACTACTGATAACATGGCTCCATTATGGCTCTGAACATGACTACTGATAACATGGCTCCATTATGGCTCTGATCATGACTACTGATGACATGACTCCATTATGGCTCTGAACATGACTACTGATGACATGGCTCCATTATGGCTCTGAACATGACTACTGATGACATGGCTCTGAACATGACTACTGATGACATGACTCCATTATGGCTCTGAACATGACTACTGATGACATGGCTCTGAACATGACTACTGATGACATGACTCCATTATGGCTCTGAACATGACTACTGATGACATGGCTCTGAACATGACTACTGATGACATGACTCCATTATGGCTCTGAACATGACTACTGATGACATGGCTCCATTATGGCTCTGAACATGACTACTGATGACATGACTCCATTATGGCTCTGAACATGACTACTGATGACATGACTCCATTATGGCTCTGAACATGACTACTGATGACATGACTCCATTATGGCTCTGAACATGACTACTGATGACATGACTCCATTATGGCTCTGAACATGACTACTGATGACATGACTCCATTATGGCTCTGAACATGACTACTGATGACATGGCTCTGAACATGACTACTGATGACATGACTCCATTATGGCTCTGAACATGACTACTGATGACATGACTCCATTATGGCTCTGAACATGACTACTGATGACATGACTCCAGTATGGCACTGAACATGACTACTGATGACATGGCTCTGAACATGACTACTGATAACATGGCTCCATTATGGCTCTGAACATGACTACTGATAACATGGCTCCATTATGGCTCTGATCATGACTACTGATGACATGACTCCATTATGGCTCTGAACATGACTACTGATGACATGGCTCCATTATGGATCTGAACATGACTACTGATGACATGGCTCTGAACATGACTACTGATGACATGACTCTGAACATGACTACTGATGACATGACTCCATTATGGCTCTGAACATGACTACTGATGACATGGCTCCATTATGGCTCTGAACATGACTACTGATGACATGGCTCTGAACATGACTACTGATGACATGACTCCATTATGGCTCTGAACATGACTACTGATGACATGGCTGCATTATGGCTCTGAACATGACTACTGATGACATGACTCCATTATGGCTCTGAACATGACTACTGATGACATGGCTCCATTATGGCTCTGAACATGACTACTGATGACATGGCTCCATTATGGCTCTGAACATGACTACTGATGACATGGCTCTGAACATGACTACTGATGACATGACTCCATTATGGCTCTGAACATGACTACTGATGACATGGCTCTGAACATGACTACTGATGACATGACTCCATTATGGCTCTGAACATGACTACTGATGACATGGCTCTGAACATGACTACTGATGACATGACTCCATTATGGCTCTGAACATGACTACTGATGACATGGCTCCATTATGGCTCTGAACATGACTACTGATGACATGACTCCATTATGGCTCTGAACATGACTACTGATGACATGACTCCATTATGGCTCTGAACATGACTACTGATGACATGACTCCATTATGGCTCTGAACATGACTACTGATGACATGACTCCATTATGGCTCTGAACATGACTACTGATGACATGACTCCATTATGGCTCTGAACATGACTACTGATGACATGGCTCTGAACATGACTACTGATGACATGACTCCATTATGGCTCTGAACATGACTACTGATGACATGACTCCATTATGGCTCTGAACATGACTACTGATGACATGACTCCAGTATGGCACTGAACATGACTACTGATGACATGGCTCTGAACATGACTACTGATAACATGGCTCCATTATGGCTCTGAACATGACTACTGATAACATGGCTCCATTATGGCTCTGATCATGACTACTGATGACATGACTCCATTATGGCTCTGAACATGACTACTGATGACATGGCTCCATTATGGCTCTGAACATGACTACTGATGACATGGCTCTGAACATGACTACTGATGACATGACTCCATTATGGCTCTGAACATGACTACTGATGACATGGCTCTGAACATGACTACTGATGACATGACTCCATTATGGCTCTGAACATGACTTCTGATGGTGTACCCCTAATCCTCACTTTTGTTCCATCTCCATGATGAACATTATTGAAAAATGTAGATTCCCCGCCTAAATGAACATATCCAAATTGTAATTATTAATCATGAGAAGACTATAAAAATAACTGGGAATGTTGCGTAGTTCTAGAAAGGTCTGGAACTCACCTTTCTTGTAAGAAATAGTTCTGCATTGCTGAGGTGTTGTCACTTCTGAGGACACAAGCTCAAGTACAGTGGGGAGAACAAGTATTTGAAACACTGCCGATTTTGCAGGTTTTCCCACTTACAAAGCATGTAGAGGTCTGTAATTTTTTTTATCATAGGTACACTTCAACGGTGAGAGACGGAATCGAAAACAAAAATCCAGAAAATCATATTTGTATGATTTTTAAGTAATTAATTAGCATTTTATTGCATGACATATGCAAGTATGTCTGTAGGGTCTGTGTGGAAAATGAAATTGCTGAAGGAGGGAAGCCATGGAGCAGGGTGATTCAATGGCCTCTGCATCTGGGTGGTGGAGGCTGTGAAACTCTCCTGCCACTCTCCTGCCACTCTCCTGTGAAACTCTCCTGCCACACCTAGGTGTCTGGCTAGACTGCAAACTCTCCTTCCAGACTCATATCAAACATCTCCAATCGAAAATCAAATCAAGAGTCGGCTTTCTATTCTGCAACAAAGCCTCCTTCACTCACGCCGCCAAGCTTACCCTAGTAAAACTGACTATCCTACCGATCCTCGACTTCGGCGATGTCATCTACAAAATGGCTTCCAACACTCTACTCAGCAAACTGGATGCAGTCTATCACAGTGCCATCCGTTTTGTCACTAAAGCACCTTATACCACCCACCACTGCGACTTGTATGCTCTAGTCGGCTGGCCCTCGCTACATATTCGTCGCCAGACCCACTGGCTCCAGGTCATCTACAAGTCCATGCTAGGTAAAGCTCCGCCTTATCTCAGCTCACTGGTCACGATGGCAACACCCATCTGTAGCACGCGCTCCAGCAGGTGTATCTCACTGATCATCCCTAAAGCCAACACCTCATTTGGCCGCCTTTCGTTCCAGTACTCTGCTGCCTGTGACTGGAACGAATTGCAAAAATCGCTGAAGTTGGAGACTTTTATCTCCCTCACCAACTTCAAACATCTGCTATCTGAGCAGCTAACCGATCGCTGCAGCTGTACGTAGTCTATTGGTAAATAGCCCACCCATTTTCACCTACCTCATCCCCATACTGTTTTTATTTATTTATTTTTCTGCTCTTTTGCACACCAATATCTCTACCTGTACACGACCATCTGATCATTTATCACTCCAGTGTTAATCTGCAAAATTGTAATTATTCGCCTACCTCCTCATGCCTTTTGCACACATTGTATATAGACTCCCCCTTTGTTTTCTACTGTGTTATTGACTTGTTAATTGTTTACTCCATGTGTAACTCTGTGTTGTCTGCTCACACTGCTATGCTTTATCTTGGCCAGGTCGCAGTTGCAAATGAGAACTTGTTCTCAACTAGCCTACCTGGTTAAATAAAGGTGAAAAAAAAAATAAATAAAATAAAATTGTTGGGCTCAAGAATTTTCACACATCACACTTCACACTTCAGTGATAAGTGAAGTGGCAGCCAGGTTCTGTTCTGTACTTGCAGCTCGGCAGCCTTGTTTATTAAGGTTTTTACAACAAAATTACCTCGAGATTATTGTCTTTTACTTTTGTTTTTAAACTTCAAAAGTAGGTTCAGACTGAACGTTACTCACTCAGTGTTGTGTTGGACGGTTTTGCCAGGAGTCTGCTATGTTTCTTCTGCAGGTTTTGGTTTCGTTAGAAGTTATTTCTTTCTCTCTGCCTCTCTATTCTCCCTCTTTCTCTCTGCCTCTATATTCTCCCTCTCTATTCTCCCTCTTTCTCTCTACCTCTCTATTCTCCCTCTTTCTCTCTACCTCTCTATTCTCCCTCTTTCTCTCTGCCTCTATATTCTCCCTCTCTATTCTCCCTCTTTCTCTCTACCTCTCTATTCTCCCTCTTTCTCTCTACCTCTCTATTTTCCCTCTTTCTCTCTACCTCTCTATTCTCCCTCTTTCTCTCTACCTCTCTATTTTCCCTCTTTCTCTCTACCTCTCTATTTTCCCTCTTTCTCTCTACCTCTCTATTCTCCCTCTTTCTCTCTACCTCTCTATTTTCCCTCTTTCTCTCTACCTCTCTATTCTCCCTCTTTCTCTCTACCTCTCTATTCTCCCTCTTTCTCTCTACCTCTCTATTTTCCCTCTTTCTCTCTACCTCTCTATTCTCCCTCTTTCTCTCTACCTCTCTATTTTCCCTCTTTCTCTCTACCTCTCTATTCTCCCTCTTTCTCTCTACCTCTCTATTCTCCCTCTTTCTCTCTACCTCTCTATTCTCCCTCTTTCTCTCTACCTCTCTATTCTCCCTCTTTCTCTCTACCTCTCTATTTTCCCTCTTTCTCTCTACCTCTCTATTCTCCCTCTTTCTCTCTACCTCTCTATTCTCCCTCTTTCTCTCTACCTCTCTATTCTCCCTCTTTCTCTCTACCTCTCTATTCTCCCTCTTTCTCTCTACCTCTCTATTCTCCCTCTTTCTCTCTACCTCTCTATTCTCCCTCTTTCTCTCTACCTCTCTATTCTCCCTCTTTCTCTCTACCTCTCTATTCTCCCTCTTTCTCTCTACCTCTCTATTCTCCCTCTTTCTCTCTACCTCTCTATTCTCCCTCTTTCTCTCTACCTCTCTATTCTACCTCTTTCGTTTATGATGTTTATTTATCACCGTCATCACCTGCTTCGCCCTTAAGCCCGAGTGATTGATCGCGGGGGGATGGCGCTGGCCAGACCCTAATCTGCATCAACCCCCCAGGACTGAGTCCAGATGATTATGTTAATTAAACTCTGTGTCATTGGGAGAAGCACACCAACAAGCAATAACAACACACACACACACACACACACACGCAGAAACACACATGCAGAAACACACACACACACACACGCAGAAACACACACGAAGAAACACACATGCACACACACACACACACAGTAACACACACAGACAGCCTCCCGTTCAAAATTACCAGAGCTCTGTATCAGTATCCATCCAACCCACATCCTGATACTACTCTCCCTCTTGGTGATATCTGATATGTAAGTCAGTAACACACACACACAGTAACACACACACACACAGTAACACACACACACACACACACACACACACACACACACACACACACACACACACACACACACACCCACACACACACACACAGTAACACACACAGACAGACTCCCGTTCAAAATGACCAGAGCTCTGTATCAGTATCCATCCAACCCACATCCTGATACTACTCTCCCTCTTGGTGATATCTGATATGTAAGTCAGTAACACACACACACACACACACACACACACACAGTAACACACACACACACACACAGTAACACACACACACACACACAGTAACACACACACACACACACAGTAACACACACACACACACACACACACAGTAACACACACACAGTAACACACCCCCTGGTCAAAAAAAGAGAGAAAGAAAGGAAGTGATAAAGGAGAGGGAATAGATTATTTTCCAGATGGACGGACGCTTGAGTTTTTTTGTAAATATTTGCCAATATTTTCCTAATCTCTGCATAACTACTTCAGTGGCGCGTATCGAAAAGCATGTTTGCTATGCAAATCAGAGTTCTATAGTCAGGTTAAATAAAACGGATGGGTCTGGGGGACAGGCTGAAGGGTGTCTGAGTGGAAGGGTCCGCATTCCAAATGGCACCCTATTCCCTAAATAGTGCACTATGACTCTGGTCAAAAGTAGTGCACTACGCCATTTAAGACACAACCAATGGTGTGCGGTGGAATCCTCTTAGCCATCAACCCATCTCTCGTCTAATAAATTATACTTCTCAATGTCTTGGTTATATTGTTATTTTCTGTCTTTACCCTCTTTCATCTCGCTATCCTCCCCTCTTTGTTCTCTCCTTTTGTGTTTCGCTTGTCGATCTATCGCTCCCGAGTTCCCTCTCACGGCCTCTCTTCCTCGTTCTCTCTCTTCATCACTCTGTTAGCAGATAAAGGGTTTGACTATCCTCCTCCTCTTCTTCCTCTTCTCCCTCCTCTCTTTCTCCCTGCCAGCCAGGTCATCCATGGGGCATTCTGAATTTTACTGCCCGGATAATCTCCTCTCAGTACTAAATACAAAAAGGGCCTTTTAATTTGTGGCAAGCCTTTTATTTAATTACCTTGCAGGATATATATTCACCGACTGAGTCTAAAATGGCTCCCTGTACCTTTTTCCAATGCACTACTTTTATCAAGGCCCCATGGCCATTTCAGATAACCCCACCATATAGCCGGGCTGGCTAAAAATATTTAATTTCTTTATTGCACCAACCTCTGGTCGTTATTTATGACATCAGGCAAAGTAATTCAATAAACCCCAAATGAACCTGGCCAGATAGTGTTTTCTCCATTAGCTCCATGCACTCCCATCTCGATTGTCTCAGTAAATAAGAAGTATCAACTTCCATGGGCTGTATCTAACTGGCACGGCCACACCGAAGCACCTCCAAGGATCTCTGCCACACCGAAGCACCTCCAAGTATCTCTGCCACACCGAAGCACCTCCAAGTATCTCTGCCACACTGCAGCACCTCCAAGTATCTCTGCCACACTGCAGCACCTCCAAGTATCTCTGCCACACCGCAGCACCTCCAAGTCTCTCTGCCACACCGCAGCACCTCCAAGTATCTCTGCCACACTGCAGCACCTCCAAGTATCTCTGCCACACTGCAGCACCTCCAAGTATCTCTGCCACACTGCAGCACCTCCAAGTATCTCTGCCACACTGCAGCACCTCCCAGTATCTCTGACGAACTAAGTAGGTTGCTTAAGGAGAGAGATGAGGTGTGAATCACAGGCGATTAAGATCAGGTAATCACATTCAACGCTCCCTGTAATGTCATTGTGCCTGAAAATAGAGTACTATCGCCTCACACATGCATGGACCATTTTGTGGTGTGGTGCAACTCATCCTAATGGAAAGTCTGTAATCTGAGCACCCCTCACCTCCTTCCATTGGACCAGGGACTCCCCCTTTAGAGGTATACTAAGCTCTTTTTTCTTCATCTCATCCCACATGACACACTAATCCCTATAAAGCGCACTACTTTTGACCAGAGCCCTTTTAAGAATTGTGTGCCAATTGGGATGTAATGTATACATTTTCTTTGTGATCTCTCTCCATTGAGAACATAGTGTCACAGAGTAGAACAACCGAAAGATCAAGGCCATTAATGTGTAGCACCATGCCCAGACATGCCCAGACATGCCCAGACATGCCCACAGGGACTTCAATGGAACCCTATTACCTATTTAGTGCCCAATAGGCCCTGGTTAAAAGTAGTGCACTACGAAGGGGACAGGGTGCCATTTGTGTTGCGGACACTTTTACTATTTAATTTATTTCAGCTGAATTCCCTTTCTACCTCTCGTCTGGCATCCGATTCGCTCCCACGGGCGGACCACTTCATCTATTTTGAGATGTTGTCGAGTGGTCATTTCCTGTTAGGCCAATTGTTGTTGTTGTTGTTTTTTTCTCCTGCGACTAGCCTGTCATTGAGATAAAATGTTTACTATGATCTACTGATCCGTTTACTTTATATTCCTGTTCTTATATTTTATTATTTCTTGTTTTTGTTGAGAAGGAACATGGAAGTAAGCGCTTGGTAGGATGTGTGTACACCATTCCTATCTTGTACATACAACTAATACAACTGAAACTGAAACTTGATAGGAATTACTCACATCAGCACCGCCAGTTTGACTGAGACATGAGAGGTGTTGAGAAGAGGATAGCTATGTGAGAAATAGAAGGTAACCAGGGGTGACCAGGGTTGCATCTGTCTGCTACAGAACGGTGAGTAATACACTTGTTCTCCAGTTGACTGGCTGATTGGCTGGCTGGTTAGCTGGTTGACTGGCTGGCTGGCTGGTTGGTTGGCTGGCTGGCTGGCTGGTTGGTTGGCTGGCTGAATGACTGGCTAGCTGACTGAATGGCTGGCTGGCTGGCTGAATGACTGGCTAGCTGACTGATTGACTGGCTGGCTGGCTGATTGGCTGACTGGTTGGCTGGCTAACTGGCTGAATGACTGGCTATCTGACTGATTGACTGGCTGGCTGACTGACTGGCTGGATGGTTGGTTGGCTGGCTGGCTGGTTGACTGGCTGAGTGGCTGACTGGTTGGCTTGGCTGGCTGAGTGGCTGACTGGTTGGCTTGACTGGCAGGCTGAATGACTGGCTAGCTGACTGATTGACTGGCTGGCTGACTGACTGGCAGGCTGACTGGCTGGCTGACAGAACTCCTTCGATCCAAAGTCGGGGTTGTTCCAAATGGCTCCCTATTCCCTATTCCCTTTATGGTGCACTACTTTTGAGTACAAAGGGAACAGGGAAAACGGGAATAGGGAATAGGGTGCCATTTGGGTTGGATTATTGAACAGTGTGATGGCCCGAATCTGTCTTGAGTAGTTCACAGTTAACTACTACCACACACACACGTACGCACAACTCTTTGACAGTTAACTACCTCCATTTGAATCACAAAGCAATTTAAACAGACTTGTTCCGTAAAGCTAATAGAAATCATGTACATGTGAGAAAGGACTTGGTATAGTTCAGGAAAGCTTTGGACTGAAACATATACAATAATCTGACTGGACAGAAACATGTCTATACATAACAATCTGACTGGACAGAAACATGTTTATACATAATAATCTGACTGGACAGAAATATGCATAATAATCTGACTGGACAGAAACATGTCTATACATAATAATCTGACTGGACAGAAATATGCATAAGAATCTGACTGGACAGAAACATGTCTATACATAATAATCTGACTGGACAGAAACATGTTTATACATAATAATCTGACTGGACAGAAACATGTTTATACATAATAATCTGACTGGACAGAAACATGTTTATACATAATAATCTGACTGGACAGAAACATGTTTATACATAATAATCTGACTGGACAGAAACATGTTTATACATAATAATCTGACTGGACAGAAACATGTCTATACATAATAATCTGACTGGACAGAAACATGTTTATACATAAGAATCTGACTGGACAGAAACATGTTTATACATAATAATCTGACTGGACAGAAACATGTCTATACATAATAATCTGACTGGACAGAAACATGTTTATACATAATAATCTGACTGGACAGAAACATGTCTATACATAATAATCTGACTGGACAGAAACATGTCTATACATAATAATCTGACTGGACAGAAACATGTTTATACATAATAATCTGACTGGACAGAAACATGTCTATACATAATAATCTGACTGGACAGAAACATGTCTATACATAATAATCTGACTGGACAGAAACATGTTTATACATAATAATCTGACTGGACAGAAACATGTTTATACATAATAATCTGACTGGACAGAAACATGTCTATACATAATAATCTGACTGGACAGAAACATGTCTATACATAATAATCTGACAGGACAGAAACATGTTTATACATAATAATCTGACTGGACAGAAACATGTCTATACATAATAATCTGACTGGACAGAAACATGTCTTTACATAATAATCTGACTGGACAGAAACATGTCTTTACATAATAATCTGACTGGACAGAAACATTTTTATACATAATAATCTGTCTGGACAGAAACATGTTTATACATAATAATCTGACTGGACAGAAACATGTCTTTACATAATAATCTGACTGGACAGAAACATGTCTTTACATAATAATCTGTCTGGACAGAAACATACCTATACATACTAATCTAACTGGACAGAAACATGTTTATACATAATAATCTATCTGGACAGAAACATACCTATACATACTAATCTAACTGGACAGAAACATGTCTTTACATAATAATCTATCTGGACAGAAACATACATATACATACTAATCTAACTGGACAGAGACATGTCTATACATGTCTATATGTGTCTATACAATAGGATATAGTATTCACAAGCTATTATTATTGTTGATTGTATATATTATAATTATTGATAGTATACATTATTATTGAGATAGATATTATTGATCATTATTGATGATAGTGGATATTTTTGATATTATATATTATTATTGAGAGTAGATATTATTTTTATTGATAGTAGATATTTTTTCTGTAGATAATATATAATATTATTATATATAGTAGATATTATTATATATAGTAGATATTATTATTATTATACATAGTAGTTATTATTTTAAATAGTAGATATTATTATATATAGTAGATAATTATTATACATAGTAGTTATTATTATATATAGTAGATATTATTATATATAGTATACCATTATTATACATATAAAGTTATTATTATATATAGTAGATAGTATTATATATAGTAGTTATTATTATATATAGTAGATATTATTATTATACATAGTAGTTATTATTATATATAGTAGATATTATTATACATAGTAGTTATTATTATATATAGTAGATATTATTATATTTAGTAGATATTATTATATATAGTAGATATTATTATTATTATACATAGTAGTTATTATTATATAGAGTAGATATTATTATATTTAGTAGATATTATTATATATAGTAGATATTATTATTATACATAGTAGTTATTATTATATATAGTAGATAGTATTATATATAGTAGATATTATTATATATAGTAGATATTATTATTATACATAGTAGTTATTATTATATATAGTAGATATTATGATATATAGTAGATATTATTATTATTATACATAGTAGTTATTATTATATATAGTAGATATTATTATATACATATATATTATTGATAGTGCATACTATTATTATTATTCATATTAGATATTATTATAGGTAGTAGATAATATTATAGGTAGTAGATATTATTATAGGTAGTAGATATTATTATACATAGTATATGTATTTATTATTATTAGATATTATTATAGGCAGTAGATAATACTATAGGTAGTAGATATTATTGTTATTGGCACTAGATATTATTTTTAGTTGTAGATATTATTTTTGGTTGTTGAAATTATTATTGACAGTAAAGATTATTATTGATAGTATATATTGTTATTGGTAGTAGATATTATTTTTGGTAGAAAATATTATTATTGATAGTATATATTATTGTTTCTATAAGAGAAGTCAAGCCCTCCATTGCAATTTCCCTGTTGGTTTTCAATGACACAAACTCACATCAGCACTACACTGGAGTCGTGCTATATTCAGATATGCTACCATGCACCATGGCTTATCTCTGCCATTTCTGCCCTAGCTATCTCCTCGTCTACATCTGATTTGAATGGTATGACTTTTACAGAACGTTTAATTCCCTCTAAGAAAAGACACAATGAAAAGCCAATAGTGGAAGAGAGGAAATGTCGATCATGGGAACCGTGTTTGTGTCACGTGTTCCTGTCATGGGAACCGTGTTTGTGTCACGTGTTCCTGTCATGGGAACCGTGTTTGTGTCACGTGTTCCTGTCATGGGAACCGTGTATGTGTCACGTGTTCCTGTCATGGGAACGTACAGCAGAATGGGTTTGTGTGTTTTTTCCTTAAATTGGACAACAACAAAAAAGCTTTTCATTTGTAGAATAATTACAATGACAAAACATTTGACACAACTCCACTTCTGACATACTGTCACGTGTGCTCCCGATCCGTCCTCTAGGTCGCCAGGCTGCTAGTTAGGTTACACACCTGTCACCGGCGTTACGCGCATAATGACACTCACCTGGACTCCATCACCTCCTTGATGACCTGCCCTCTATATGTCCCTCCCTTTGGTTTCTTCCCCAGTCGTCATTGTTTCTGTTTCCTGTTTCATGTCGGTCCGGCTGCTTGTGTTTGTTTTATTTATTCATTAAATGTGTTCAGTCCCTGAACTTGCTTCCCACTCCTAAGATACCCGTAGGTAGATGCCCATCGGCTGGCATCAGTACAGAAATAGATATGATTTGTTAAAGATGGTAATGAGGCTCCAATTTGACATGGTCCATTTCAATTAAACGATAATTACCCAAGAGCCCCCAAAAGACCACATCTAAATGAACGTCTCAAATGATACTGGATGGGACAAGTTAAATGGCTCCTGACTCTTCTCTCTCTACCATTATCCACAGCCTGGTCGGCAGGCAGGTCAGAAGGGGAATGGATGTTCCACACCCCAGGTCTCCCAGCCTGTTACACACTATCCCTTGTTGGGTCAATGCTTTGCTTTCTACACTCTTAGAAAAAAAAATGGATGCTCTCTAGAACCTAAAAGAGTTATTTGGCTGTCCCCGTAGGAGAACACATTAATAAAGAACCTTTTTGGTTCCAGGCGGAACCCTTTTGAGTTCCATGTAGAATTATTTACACAAAGAGTTCTACCTGGAACCAAAAACAGTTATCCTATGGGGACAGCCGAAGAACCCTTTTGGAACACTTTTTTGTAGTGTATTGTATAAGTGTATAAGTGTAGTGTATAAGTGTTGTGTATAAGTGTAGTGTATAAGTGTCTAAGTGTAGTGTATAAGTATAGTGTATGTCGGAACAGGTAAATCCCCTATAATCACATTTTAATGAATGATCTAATGGTTGCGTTCTAAATGTAATAATTGGAATGTCTTTGTAAAACATGTAATTAGGCAGCTAACCGGGACACAGTTCCTAATGCCTAGGTTCCCATCGTCTCAAACACATCCGGGCTTCTTCATTAACGACTTCCCTTCTCCTCACAGAGGTCCCGGACAGGTCATCCAATCAGTCAAAAGGTCAGGAGTCAGGCATGAACATCAGTGGCTAAACTGGATTAGGGATGCTGTGCAGGGGGAGGGTCATTATAACTACCCCAGTGGACATAGTGAAAGGGTATAAAGGAAGTAGGACAAAGGGAGATTAGATTACCAGGGACAGGCTGCCTCTAATATGGTTCCCTGTCCCCGTATACAGTGCACTACTTTTGACCAGAACTCTATGGGTGTTCTTTACAGGGACGCAGTCCACACTGCCTGGCTGCCAGTCCAGAAGCAGTTGGACCATTACATGTTGTATCTGTTTGAGACACAGCTGTAGCGTGGTGTGGTGGTGTCAGGCCTCCAAACATCCTCGCTAGATGGCACTGTTCACACTTTCCCAGCTGCATATAAGAATTGAACTCTGCAATTTCACTCAGTCTGTAAACACCCGAGAGAAAGAGAGATAAATAGAGAGAGAGAGATTCAGACAGAGAGAGAGGGAAAGGAGAGAGAGGGAAAGGAGAGAGAGGGAAAGGAGAGAGAGGGAAAGGAGAGAGAGAGGGAAAGGAGAGAGAGAGAGAGAGACAGAAGGAGAGTGAGAGAGAGAAAGAAGGAGAGTGAGAGAGACAGAAGGAGAGTGAGAGAGAAAGAAGGAGAGTGAGAGAGTGAATCTCAATGATTCATATAAACCTCTTCTCCTTCTCCTTCCCCTCATCTGCTGTAGTCAGTCTGCACTGACCTAAATGATGTAAGAAATTCTACTGAATAACCCTCCTCTGTCAATATGATGGAAACTTAATGGATAACCCTCCTCTGTCAATATGATGGAAACTTATAGGATAACCCTCCTCTGTCAATATGATGGAAACTTACAGGATAACCCTCCTCTGTCGATATGATGGAAACTTACAGGATAACCCTCCTCTGTCAATATGATGGAAACTTAGTTAATAACCCTCCTCTGTCGATATGACGGAAACTTACAGGATAACCCTCCTCTGTCAATATGATGGAAACTTAGTTAATAACCCTCCTCTGTCGATATGACGGAAACTTACAGGATAACCCTCCACTGTCAATATGATGGAAACTTAGTTAATAACCCTCCTCTGTCAATATGATGGAAACTTAGTTGATAACCCTCCTCTGTCGTTATGATGGAAACTTACATGATAACCCTCCTCTGTCAATATGATGGAAACTTAGTTAATAACCCTCCTCTGTCAATATGATGGAAACTTACAGGATAACCCTCCTCCGTCAATATGATGGAAACTTACAGGATAACCCTCCTCTGTCAATATGATGGAAACTTAGTTAATAACCCTCCTCTGTCGATATGACGGAAACTTACAGGATAACCCTCCACTGTCAATATGATGGAAACTTAGTTAATAACCCTCCTCTGTCGTTATGATGGAAACTTACATGATAACCCTCCTCTGTCAATATGATGGAAACTTAGTTAATAACCCTCCTCTGTCAATATGATGGAAACTTACAGGATAACCCTCCTCCGTCAATATGATGGAAACTTACAGGATAACCCTCCTCTGTCAATATGATGGAAACTTACAGGATAACCCTCCTCTGTCAATATGATGGAAACTTACAGGATAACCCTCCTCTGTCAATATGATGGAAACTTACAGGATAACCCTCCTCTGTCAATATGATGGAAACTTACAGGATAACCCTCCTCTGTCAACATGATGGAAGCTTAGTTGATAACCCTCCTCTGTCAATATGATGGAAACTTACAGGATAACCCTCCTCTGTCAATATGATGGAAACTTAGTTCACAACCCTCCTGTGTCATTATGATGGAAGCTTTTTGGATAACCCTCCTCTGTCAATATGATGGAAACTTAGTTGATAACCCTCCTCTGTCAATATGATGGAAGCTCAGTTGATTAACCCTCCTGGACGCTCTTCAATGCTCTCTAGAACTGAGTCACAAAGACAAGACAGGCAGAAGACTTATTTTGTAGACACAACAGTCAAAGGACAGCTGGCGGGAGAATGAGAGAGAGAGACAGAGAGACAGAGAGAGAGACAGAGAGAGAGAGACAGTCAGAGAGAGAGAGAGAGAGAGAGACAGAGAGAGAGAGACAGTCAGAGAGAGAGAGAGAGAGACTGACACCCCTATCAGACCACAGCAAAATCACAGTCTACTTAAACAGAGCAATAATCAATCATGAGGCATCAAAGCCAAAGGAACTGAGTAACATTAAGAAATGCTATAGATGGAAGGAATGCAGTTTGGAAACCTACCAAAAAACAATTAGGCAACAACAAATTCAATCCCTTTTAGACAATTTCCTGGGTAAAACGTTCCGCTGTAATAGTGAAGGTGTAAACTTGGCAGTAGAAAATCTTAACAGTATATTTGACCTCTCAGCTTCCCTATCAAATCTAAAAATCTCAAATAGAAAACCAAAGAAAATTAACAATAATGACAAATGGTTTGATGAAGAATGCAAAAATCTAAGAAAGAAATTGAGAAACCTGTCCAACCAAAAACATAGAGACCCGGAAAACCTGAGTCTACGCCTTCACTATGGTGAATCACTAAAACAATACAGAAATACACTACGGAAAAAGAAGGAACAGCATGTCAGAAATCAGCTCAATGCAATTGAAGAATCCATAGACTCTAACCACTTCTGGGAAAATTGGAAAACACTAAACAAACAACAACACGAATAATTATCTATCCAAAATGGAGATGTATGGGTAAACCACTTCTCCAATCTTTTTGGATCTATAACAAAGAATAAAGAGCAAAAACATATACATGATCAAATACAGATCTTAGAATCATCTATTAAAGACTACCAGAACCCACTGGATTCTCCAATTACATTGAATGAGTTACAGGACAAAATAAAAACCCTCCAACCCAAAAAGGCCTGTGGTGTTGATGGTATCCTCAATGAAATGATCAAATATACAGACAACAAATTCCAAATGGCTATACTAAAACTCTTTAACATCATACTTAGCTCTGGCATCTTCCCCAATATTTGGAACCAAGGACTGATCACCCCAATCCACAAAAGTGGAGACAAATTTGACCCCAATAACTACCGTGGAATATGTGTCAACAGTAACCTTGGGAAAATCCTCTGCATTATTATTAACAGCAGACTCGTACATTTCCTCAATGAAAACAATGTACTGAGCAAATGTCAAATTGGCTTTTCACCAAATTACCGTACAACAGACCATGTATTCACCTTGCACACCCTAATTGACAACCAAACAAACCAAAACAAAGGCAAAGTCTTCTCATGCTTTGTTGATTTCAAAAAAGCCTTCGACTCAATCTGGCATGAGGGTCTGCTATACAAACTGATGGAAAGTGGTGTTGGGGGTAAAACATATGACATTATAAAATCCATGTACACAAACAACAAGTGTGCGGTTAAAATTGGCAAAAAACACACACATTTCTTCACACAGGGTCGTGGGGTTAGACAGGGATGCAGCTTAAGCCCCACCCTCTTCAACATATATATCAACGAATTGGCGCGGGCACTAGAAAAGTCGGCAGCACCCGGCCTCCCCCTGCAAGAATCAGAAGTCAAATGTCTGCTGTTTGCCGATGATCTGGTGCTTCTGTCACCAACCAAGGAGGGCCTACAGCAGCACCTAGATCTTATGCACAGATTCTGTCAGACCTGGGCCCTGACAGTAAATCTCAGTAAGACCAAAATAATGGTGTTCCAAAAAAGGTCCAGTCACCAGGACCACAAATACAAATTCCATCTAGACACTGTTGCCCTAGAGCACACAAAAAACTATACATACCTTGGCCTAAACATCAGCGCCACAGGTAACTTCCACAAAGCTGTGAACGATCTGAGAGACAAGGCAAGAAGGGCATTCTATGCCATCAAAAGAAACATAAATTTCAACATACCAATTAGGATTTGGCTAAAAATAATTGAATCAGTCATAGAGCCCATTGCCCTTTATGGTTGTGAGGTCTGGGGTCCGCTCACCAACCAAGACTTCACAAAATGGGACAAACACCAAATTGAGACTCTGCACGCAGAATTCTGCAAAAATATCCTCCGTGTACAACGTAGAACACCAAATAATGCATGCAGAGCAGAATTAGGCCGATACCCACTAATTATCAAAATCCAGAAAAGAGCCGTTAAATTCTACAACCACCTAAAAGGAAGTGATTCACAAACCTTCCATAACAAAGCCATCACCTACAGAGAGATGAACCTGGAGAAGAGTCCCCTAAGCAAGCTGGTCCTGGGGCTCTGTTCACAAACACAAACACACCCTACAGAGCCCCAGGACAACAGCACAATTAGACCCAACCAAATCATGAGAAAACAAAAAGATAATTACTTGACACATTGGAAAGAATTAACAAAAAAACAGAGCAAACTAGAATGCTATTTGGCCCTAAACAGAGAGTACACAGCGGCAGAATACCTGACCACTGTGACTGACCCAAAATTAAGGAAAGCTTTGACTATGTACAGACTCAGTGAGCATAGCCTTGCTATTGAGAAAGGCCGCCGTAGGCAGACATGGCTCTCAAGAGAAGACAGGCTATGTGCTCACTGCCCACAAAATGAGGTGGAAACTGAGCTGCACTTCCTAACCTCCTGCCCAATGAATGACCATATTAGAGAGACATATTTCCCTCAGATTACACAGATCCACAAAGAATTCGAAAACAAATCCAAATTTGAAAAACTCCCATATCTACTGGGTGAAATTCCACAGTGTGCCATCACAGCAGCAAGATTTGTGACCTGTTGCCACGAGAAAAGGGCAACCAGTGAAGAACACACACCATTGTAAATACAACCCATATTTATGCTTATTTATTTTATCTTGTGTCCTTTAACCATTTGTACATTGTTAAAACACTGTGTATATATATATATATATATATATATAATATGACATTTGTAATGTCTTTACTGTTTTGAAACCTCTGTATGTGTAATGTTTACTGTTAATTTTTGTTGTTTTTCACTTTATATATTAACTTTGTATGTTGTCTACCTCACTTGCTTTGGCAATGTTAACACATGTTTCCCATGCCAATAAAGCCCTTGAATTGAAATTGAATTGAATTGAGAGACAGTCAGAGAGAGAGACAGAGAGACAGTCAGAGAGAGAGAGACAGAGAGAGAGAGAGAGAGAGAGAGAGAGAGAGAGACAGTCAGAGAGAGTCAGAGAGAGATGGATAGATAGAGAGAGAGAGAGAGAGACAGAGACAGAGAGAGAGAGTCAGAGAGAGAGAGTCAGAGAGAGAGAGACAGAGAGGGAAAGAGAGAGAGAGAGACAGTCAGAGAGAGTCAGAGAGAGATGGATAGATAGAGAGAGAGAGACAGTCAGAGAGAGAGAGAGAGAGAGAGACAGTCAGAGAGAGAGAGAGAGAGAGCGAGAGTCAGAGAGAGTCAGAGAGAGATGGATAGATAGAGAGAGAGAGAGAGAGAGAGAGACAGAGACAGAGAGAGAGAGTCAGAGAGAGAGAGTCAGAGAGACATAGTCAGAGAGAGAGAGAGACAGTCAGAGAGAGAGAGAGAGAAACAGTCAGAGAGAGAGAGAGAGAGAGAGTACATTAGATACAAACATAATAGAGAAGGACAGATGGATAGCTGGAGGGAGGGATGGATCAAGAGGGAGAGAAAGAGAGAGAGGCTAGAGGGAAGGTTTGAGGTGAGTGAGGGGATGGATGAGTGGAGGGAAGGGAGGAAAGGGTAATGAGAATGTGGATCATTGCTTACCAGCAACCTTTTGATTCCCCTCACTTCATGGGGCCGCTATCTGCATGG
Source organism: Oncorhynchus mykiss (assembly GCF_013265735.2). Taxonomy (NCBI): domain Eukaryota; kingdom Metazoa; phylum Chordata; class Actinopteri; order Salmoniformes; family Salmonidae; genus Oncorhynchus; species Oncorhynchus mykiss. Next base: position 4,758,868 of record NC_050572.1, on the reverse strand, counting down.
CTCGGGGCCACACAGACACAGAGACACACAGAGAGAGAGAGAAAGCAAACATTGCACAGCAGAGCAAACCAGCGTGTTGGGCCACATTCTCATGTTTAAGCATCACAACACACCAGCTCTCCTCCTTCAGGGCAAGTACACAGAGATAAGGCTTCTGATGTAGAGACGGAGGGAGGGAGGCGGAGGCGTGGGGAGGGGGCGAGTGTGGGGGGGTTAGGATATTTCTGCATATGTAACTATTCCTCAGGATTATCTATAATCATGGCAGCATCCACATTATTGGAGAAATGTTTAGAAACATATTATATTCATTTTTACAACGGAAGAGAATCAAAAAATGACACAATGCAATATTTATCAATAATTGTTATTGGGAACAGAAAAATATGAAAAACAACCAAAATGAACTGCATGCTAGTAATATAGGACCAAATAATACACGTTTCAGTACTTCATTTATAAGAATCTATCATTTTGTCCACTACCTTTTTCAGAATTGTTGTTACACAAAAGATCTATCTCTGAACCTCTGTATTAGCATAAAGTAATATCATTTATGATTTTATTTAGCATACAGCTGAGTGTTTGAGTTATTTATTTTATACAACCATTATTGCTTATCCTTATCATGGTTGTCAATCACGTCTGACCCGATGGTGTGTACCCTGAAAAGATATAGATATGGAACCCCCCGCCCCCACAACAGATTAGATATAGATATGGAACCCCCCGCCCTCACAACAGATTAGATATAGATATGGAACCCCCCGCCCCCACAACAGATTAGATATAGATATGGAACCCCCCGCCCCCACAACAGATTAGATATAGATATGGAACCCCCCGCCCCCACAACAGATTAGATATAGATATGGAACCCCCCGCCCCCACAACAGATTAGATATAGATATGGAACCCCCCGCCCCCACAACAGATTAGATATAGATATGGAACCCCCCGCCCCCACAACAGATTAGATATAGATATGGAACCCCCCGCCCCCACAACAGATTAGATATAGATATGGAACCCCCCGCCCCCGAAAGATTAGATATAGATATGGAACACCCCCCCTCCCACAGATTAGATATAGATATGGAACCCCCCCCCCCACAGATTAGATATAGATATGGAACACCCCCCCCTAAAAAAATTGATATAGATATGGAACCCCCCCCACAGATTAGATATAGATATGGAACACCCCCCCCCCCCAAAAAAATTGATATAGATATGGAACCCCACCCCCCCGCCCCCCACAGATTAGATATAGATATGGAACCCCCGCCCCCCACAGATTAGATATAGATATGCCCCCCCCCCACAAATTAGATATAGATATGGAACCCCCCCCCCCAAATTAGATATAGATATGGAACCCCTCGCCCCCCACAAATTAGATATAGATATGTCCCCCCCCCCCACAAATTAGATATAGATATGGAACCCCCCCCCCCCCCACAAATTAGATATAGATATGGAACCCCCCGCCCCCCCCCCCACAGATTAGATATAGATATGGAACCCCCCGCCCCCCCCCCACAGATTAGATATAGATGTGGAACCCCCGCCCCCCACAGATTAGATATAGATATGCCCCCCCCCCCCCACAAATTAGATATAGATATGGAACCCCCCCCCCCCACAAATTAGATATAGATATCGACCCCCCCCCCCACAAGTTAGATATAGATATGGAACCCCCCCCCCACACAGATTAGATATAGATATGGAACCCCCCCCCCCCCACAGATTAGATATAGATATGCCACCCCCCACAAATTAGATATAGATATGGAACCCCCCCCCCCACAAATTAGATATAGATATGGAACCCCCCGCCCCCCCCCCACAGATTAGATATAGATATGGAACCCCCCGCCCCCCCCCACAGATTAGATATAGATGTGGAACCCCCGCCCCCCACAGATTAGATATAGATATGCCCCCCCCCCCCACAAATTAGATATAGATATGGAACCCCCCCCCCCCACAAATTAGATATAGATATCGACCCCCCCCCCCCCCCCCACAGATTAGATATAGATATGCCACCCCCCACAGATTAGATATAGATATGGTATCCCCTCCCCCACAGATTAGATTTGTACCCCCTCCCCCTATTGTTTAGATTATGATAAATGCGGGTAAAAGAGACGAGTGAGACGGGGAAAAGCAAACACGCACATTTAAACACACACTCTCACACACCACTCCCATCCCGCCCCATGTATGTAGCTGGCCTACTTCTCATGCTTTGTTCTGTTTAGTGACGGCGGCATAAATCATGATGAAGCGTGTCCTACCCATTAACATTACATCCCACTGTTCTCACCATTACATCCCACTGTTCTCACCATTACATCCCACTGTTCTCACCATTACATCCCACTGTCCTCCCCCATTACATCCCACTGTTCTACCCCATTACATCCCACTGTTCTCACCATTACATCCCACTGTCCTTCCCCATTACATCCCACTGTTCTCCCCCATTACATCCCACTGTTCTCACCATTACATCCCACTGTCCTCCCCCATTACATCCCACTGTTCTCCCCATTACATCCCACTGTCCTCCCCCATTACATCCCACTGTTCTCCCCATTACATCCCACTGTTCTCACCATTACATCCCACTGTCCTCCCCCATTACATCCCACTGTTCTCACCATTACATCCCACTGTTCTTCCCCATTACATCCCACTGTTCTCACCATTACATCCCACTGTCCTCCCCCATTACATCCCACTGTTCTCCCCATTACATCCCACTGTTCTCACCATTACATCCCACTGTCCTCCCCCATTACATCCCACTGTTCTCACCATTACATCCCACTGTTCTTCCCCATTACATCCCACTGTTCTCACCATTACATCCCACTGTCCTCCCCCATTACATTCCACTGTTCTCACCATTACATCCCACTGTCCTCCCCCATTACACCCCACTGTCCTCCCCCATTACTTCCCACAGTCCTCCCCCATTTCATCCCACTGTCCTCCCTCATTACATCACACTGTCCTCCCCCATTACATCCCACTGTTCTCCCCATTACATCCCACTGTTCTCACCATTACATCCCACTGTCCTCCCCCATTACATCCCACTGTTCTCACCATTACATCCCACTGTTCTTCCCAATTACATCCCACTGTTCTCACCATTACATCCCACTGTTATTCCCATTACACCCCACTGTTCTCCCCATTACATCCCACTGTCCTCTCCCATTAAATCCCACGGTCCTCTTTCATTACATCCCACTGTCCTCACCCATTACATCCCACTGTCCTCCCCCATTACATCCCACTGTCCTCCCCCATTACATCCCACTGTCCTCCCCCATTACATCCCACTGTCCTCCCCCATTACATCCCACTGTCCTCCCCCATTACACCCCAATGTCCTCCCCCATTACATCCAATGTCCTCCACCATTACATCCCACTGTCCTCCCCCATTACATTCCACTGTCCTCCCATTACATCCCACTGTCATCACCCATTACATCGCACTGTTCTCCCACATTACATCCCACTGTCCTCCCCATTACATCCTACTGTCCTCCCCCATTACATCCCACTGTTCTTCCCTATTACATCCCACTGTTCTCCCCATTACATCCCACTGTTCTCACCATTACAACCCACTGTCCGCCCATTACATCCCACTGTCATCACCCATTACATCGCACTGTTCTCCCACATTACATCCCACTGTCCTCCCCATTACATCCTACTGTCCTCCCCCATTACATCCCACTGTTCTCCTCATTACATCCCACTGTTCTCACCATTACAACCCACTGTCCTCCCCCATTACATCCACTGTTCTCACCATTAAATCCCACTGTCCTCCGCCATTACATCCAACTGTCCTCCCCCATTACATCCCACTGTCCTCCCCCATTACATCCCACTGTCCTCCCCCATTACATCCCACTGTTCTCCCATTAAATCCCACTGTCCTCCCACATTACATCCCACTGTCCTCCCCATTACATCCTACTGTCCTCCCCCATTACATCCCACTGTTCTTCCGTATTACATCCCACTGTTCTCCCCATTACATCCCACTGTTCTCACCATTACATCCCACTGTCCTCCCCCATTACATCCACTGTTCTCAACATTAAATCCCACTGTCCTCCCCCATTAAATCCCACTGTCCTCCCCATTACATCCCACTGTCATCCCCCATTACATCCCACTGTCCTCCCCCATTACATCCCAATGTTCTCCCCATTACATCCCACTGTCCTCTCCCATTACATCCCAATGTTCTCCCCCATTACATTTCACTGTTCTGCCCCATTACATTTCACTGTCCTCCCCCATTACATTTCACTGTCCTCCCCCATTACATCCCACTGTCCTCCCCCATTACATCCCACTGTCCTCACAAGTACATCCCATGGTACTCTTTCATTACATTCCACTCTCCTCCCCATTACACCCCACTGTCCTCTCCCATTAAATCCTAATATCCTCCCCCATTACATTACACGGTCCTCTTTCATTACATCCCACTGTCCTCCCCCATTACATCCCGTGGTCATCTTTCATTACTTCCCACTGTCCTCCCCCATTACATCACACTGTCCTCCCCCATTACATCCTAATATCCTCCCACATTACATTACACGGTCCTCTTTCATTACATCCCACTGTCCTCCCCATTTACATCCCGTGTTCATCTTTCATTACTTCCCACTGTCCTCCCCCATTGCATTCCACTGTTCTCCCCCTTACATCCCACTGTTCTCCCCCATTACATCCTAATATCCTCCCCCATTTCATCCTAATGTCCTCCCCATTACATCCCACTTTCATCCCCCATTACATCCCACTTTCCTCCCCCATTACATCCCACGGTACTCTTTCATTACATCCACGGTCCTCCCTCATTACATCCCAATGTCCTCCCCCATTACATTTCACTATCCTCCTCCATTACATTTCACTGTCCTCCCCAATTACATCCCAATGTCCTCCCCCATTACATCCCACTGTCCTCACAATTACATCCCACGGTTCTCTTTCATTACATCCCACTGTCCTCCCCCATTACATCCTAATATCCTCCCCCATTACATTATACAGTCCTCTTTCATTACATCCCGTGGTCATCTTTCATTACTTCCCACTGTCCTCCCCCATTACATCACACTGTCCTCCCCCATTACATCCTAATATCCTCCCACATTACATTACACGGTCCTCTTTCATTACATCCCACTGTCCTCCCCATTTACATCCCGTGTTCATCTTTCATTACTTCCCACTGTCCTCCCCCATTGCATTCCACTGTTCTCCCCCATTACATCCTAATATCCTCCCCCATTTCATCCTAATGTCCTCCGCATTACATCCCACTTTCATCCCCCATTACATCCCACTGTCCTCTCCCATTACACCTCAATGTCCTCCCCCATTACATACCGTGGTCATCTTTCATTACTTCCCACTGTCCTCCCCAAATTCATCCCACTGTCCTCCCCATTTACATCCCGTGTTCATCTTTCATTACTTCCCACTGTCCTCCCCATTACATCCCACTGTCCTCCCCCATTACATCCCACTGTTCTCTCCATTACATCCTAATATCCTCCCCCATTACATCACACAATCCTCCCCATTACATCCCACTGTCCTCCCCATTACATCCCACTGTTCTCTCCATTACATCCTAATATCCTCCCCCATTAAATCCCACGGTCCTCTTTCATTACATCCCATGTCCTCCCCCATTACATCCCACGTTACTCTTTCAATACATCCCACAGTCCTCTTTCATTACATCCCACTGTCCTCACCCATTACATCCCACTGTCCTCCCCCATTACATCCCACTGCCTTCCCCCATTAAATCCCACTGTTCTCCCCCATTACATCCCACGGTCCTCCCCCATTACATCCCACTGTCCTCCCCCATTACATCCCATTATCCTCCCCCATTACATCCCACTGTCTTCCCCCAATACATCCCACTGTCTTCCCCCATTACATCCCACTGCCCTCCACAAATACATCCCATTGTCCTCCCCATTACATCCCAATATCCTCCCCCATTACATCCCACGGTCCTCCCCCATTACATCCACTGTCCTCCCCCATTACATCCCACTGTCCTCCCCATTACATCCTGATATCCTCCCCCATTAAATCCCACAGTCTTCCCCCATTACATCCACTGTCCTCCCCCATTACATCCCACTGTCCTCCCCATTACATCCCAATATCCTCCCCCATTACATCCCACGGTCCTCCCCCATTACATCCACTGTCCTCCCCCATTACATCCCACTGTCCTCCCCATTACATCCTGATATCCTCCCCCATTAAATCCCACAGTCTTCCCCCATTACATCCACTGTCCTCCCCCATTACATCCCACTGTCCTCCCCCATTACATCCCACTGTCCTCCCCATTACATCCTAATATCCTCCACCATTAAATCCCACGGTCCTCCCCATTACATCCCATGTCCTCCCCCATTACATCCCACTGTTCCCCCGAATACATCCTAATATCCTCCCCCATTACATCCCATTTCCTCCCCCATTACATCCCACTGTTCCGCCAATTACATCCTAATATCCTCCACCATTACCTCTCATGTCCTCCCCCATTACATCCAACTGTTCTCCCCATTACATCCTATGTCCTCCCCCGTTGCATCCCGCTGTCCTCCCCCATTACATCCCACTGTCCTCCCCCATTACATCCCACTGTCCTCCCCCATTACATCCCACTGTCCTCCCCAGTACATCCCCAAGTCCTCCCCCATTATATCCTAATGTCCTCCCCAAAATGAGAGCAAGAGAATGAGTGGTGAGAAGGACCGAGACAGAGAGAGGGAGGGAGGGAGGGAGGGAGGGAGGGAGGGAGGGAGGGAGGGAGGGAGGGAGGGAACAAAAGACTGTCTGTGAGACACAGAGTCGAAAGACTGCAGAAGGGAGAAAGAGAGAGAAGAGAGAGAGAGAGCAGAAAGACTGCAGAAAGGAGAAAGAGAGAGAGAGAGAAGAGAGAGAGAGTAGAAAGACTGCAGAAGGGAGAAAGAGAGAGAGAGAAGAGAGAGAGAGAGTAGAAAGACTGCAGAAGGGAGAAAGAGAGAGCGAGAAGAGAGAGAGGTAGAAAGACTGCAGAAGGGAGAAAGAGAGAGAGGAGAGAGAGAGAGTAGAAAGACTGCAGAAGGGAGAAAGAGAGAGAGAGAAGAGAGAGAGGTAGAAAGACTGCAGATGGGAGAAAGAGAGCGGAGAGAGAGAGAGAAAGAGAGAGAGAGAGGTAGAACGGGTATTAAGAGGAGATAGACATAGCTGAGTTCTTAATTAGTGGTGTGATCTGATTTTTTTTTCTTGCACAGATATAACGGCAGATGGTTTTCTATTAAAATCTCCCCTCTCTTCCTCTGTGGGAGCGGAGAGATGAGTGGTATTGCAAGGCAAATGGGTGATGTGCCCAGTGGACAGACACTGCACAGTGGTGGGGGGAGGTATTATAGCAGAATAACCACATGGCATCTTCTTTTCATATCAATTCAATTTCCATTTGTCTCATGGCCAAATACAACAGGTGTGAACCTTACAAATGAAATGCTTCCTTGTGAACCCTGAACTGACAATGCAGTTATAAGGACAAATAAGAGTTCAGGAAACATTTACTGAATAAAGTATAGTAAAAAATAAAATAAAAGGTTACACAATGTAACAATAATAATGAGGATATATACGAGGGTTACAGGTTAGTTGAGGTAATTGAGGTAATATGTACATGTAGGTAGCATTACAGTTACTATGCATAGATAATAAACAGAGAGTAGAAACAGCGTAAAAGAGGGGGGAGGACAATGCAAATAGTCCCCCCCTCCGCAACTCACTGCCTTCCTGAAGACAAACAATGTATACGAAATGCTTCAGTCTGGTTTTAGACCCCATCATAGCACTGAGACTGCACTTGTGAAGGTGGTAATGGCATCAGACCGAGGCTCTGCATCTGTCCTCGAGCTCCTAGACCTTAGTGCTGCTTTTGATACCATCGATCACCACATTCTTTTGGAGAGATTGGGAAACCCAAATTGATCTACACGGACAAGTTCTGGCCTGGTTTAGATCTTATCTGTCGGTAAGATATCAGTTTGTCTCTGCGAATGGTTTGTCATCTGACAAATCAACTGTAAATTCCGGTGTTCCTCAAGGTTCCGTTTTAGGACCACTGATGTTTTCAAAATATATATTCTACCTCTTGGGATGTCATTCGAAAACATCATATAAACTTGCACTGCTATGCAGATGACACACAGCTATACATTTCAATGAAACATGGTGAAGCCCCAAAATTGCCCTCGCTAGAAGCATGTGTTTCAGACATAAGGAAGTGGATGGCTGCAAACTTTCTACTTTTAAACTCGGCAAAAACAAAGATGTTTGTTCTAGGCCCCAAGAAACAAAGAGATCTTCTGTTGAATCTGACAATTAATCTTAATGGATGTACAGTCGTCTCAAATAAAACTGTGAAGGACCTCGGCGATACTCTGGACCCCAATCTCTCTTTTGAAGAACATATCAAGACCATTTCAAGGACAGCTTTTTTCCATCTATGTAACATTGCAAAAATCTGAAACTTTCTGTCCAAAAATGATACAGAAAAATTAATCCATGCTTTTGTCACTTATAGGTTAGACTACTGCAATGCTCTACTTTCAGGCTACCCGGATAAAGCACTAAATAAACTTCAGTTAGTGCTAAATACAGCTGCTAGAATCCTGACTAGAACCAAAACATTTGATCATATTACTCCAGTACTAGCCTCCCTACACTGGCTTCCTGTCAAGGCAAGGGCTGATTTCAAGGTTTTACTGCTAACCTACAAAGCATTACATGGGCTTGCTCCTACATATCTCTCTGATTTGGTCCTGCCGTACATACCTACGCGTCACAGGACGCAGGCCTCCTAATTGTCCCTAGAATTTCTAAGCAAACAGCTGGAGGCAGGGCTTTCTCCTTTTATGGAATGGTCTGCCTACCCATGTAAGAGACACAAACTCGGTCTCAATCTTTAAGTCTTTACTGAAGACTCATCTCTTCAGTGGGTCATATGATTGAGTGTAGTCTGGCCCAGGAGTGGGAAAGTGAACGGAAAGGCTCTGGAGCAACGAACCGCCCTTGCTGTCTCTGCCTTGCCGGTTCCCCTCTTTCCACTGGGATTCTCTGCCTCTAACCCTATTACAGGGGCTGAGTCACTGGCTTACTGGGGCTCTTTCATACCGTCCCTAGGAGGGGTGCGTCACTTGAGTGGGTTGAGTCACTGATGTTATCTTCCTGTCTGGGTTGGCGCCCCCCCTTGGGTTGTGCCGTGGCGGAGATCTTTGTGGGCTATACTCGGCCTTGTCTCAGGTTGGTAAGTTGGTGGTTGAAGATATCTTTCTAGTGGTGTGGGGGCTGTGCTTTGGCAAAGTGGGTGGGGTTATATCCTTCCTGTTTGGCCCTGTCCGGGGCCGGGTAGTTTATGTGTCAGGGGGCTAGGGTCAGTTTGTTATATCTGGAGTACTTCTCCTGTCCTATTCGGTGTCCTGTGTGAATCTAAGTGTGCTCTCTCTAATTCTCTCTTTATCTCTTTCTTTCTCTCTCTCGGAGGACCTGAGCCCTAGGACCATGCCTCAGGACTACTTGACATGATGACTCCTTGCTGTCCCCAGTCCACCTGGCCGTGCTGCTGCTCCAGTTTCAACTGTTCTGCCTTATTAGTATTTGACCACGCTGGTCATTTATGAACATTTGAACATCTTGGCCATGTTCTGTTATAATCTCCACCCGGCACAGCCAGAAGAGGACTGGCCACCCCACATAGCCAGGTTCCTCTCTAGGTTTCTTCCTAGGTTTTGGCCTTTCTAGGGAATTTTTCCTATCCACTGTGCTTCTACATCTGCATTGCTTACTGTTTGGGGTTTTAGGCTGGGTTTCTGTACAGCACTTTGAGATATCATCATTTTGATTTGATTTGATTTAGTCTGGGTAGCCATTTGATTAACTGTTCAGCAGTCTTATAGCTTGGGGGTGTAGAAGCTGTTAAGGAGCCTTTTGGACCTAGACTTGACGCTCCGGTACCACTTGCCATGCGGATAGCAAACGTTATTGCTGCCCTCTGGACTCCCATATAAGTACATTTGCATAACACATACCTCACCTCATCACTCGCTGAGCAAACTGAGGAGTAAAAGCATGGCTCCAGTTGATGACATCAAAGCATTGTCACAATTTAGAAAAATAAATACAATAAAATAGTTATGTAATGTACTGTTATACATCTCAAAGTAACCTTAAAATAATACATTTAAATAAATATGAGGGATTTTTCGGTGAAATACACCAAGTATATTTTACACCTGCTACAGGTGCTCGACTTTCCTTTTCCTGTGGTCTACAATCATCTTCTTGAGGGAGAGGTTGTTATCCTGGCACCACACCGCCAGATCAATGACCTCCTCCCTATGAGGATGAGATCAGACAGGGAGGAGCACAGAGATCGCTGTCGGTGTGCATGCCTACCACCGCTGTGTCGTCGGCAAACTTAATGATGGTGTTGGAGTCATGCTTGGCCAAGGAGTCGTAGGTGAAAATACATGACCTACCTACTACAGGGTTATAGATACTACCTACCTACTACAGTGTTATAGATACGACCTACCTACTACAGTGTTATAGATACGACCTACCTACTACAGTGTTATAGATACTACCTACCTACCTACTACAGGGTTATAGATACTACCTACCTACTACAGGGTTATATATAGGAATGGTGTCAGGTTTCCTCCCGATGTGACTTTTGGCATTTAGTTATTTTTTATTTCACCTTCATTTAACCAGGTAGGACTAGTTGAGAACACCTTTATTTAACCAGGTAGGACTAGTTGAGAACACCTTTATTTAACCAGGTAGGACTAGTAGAGAACACCTTTATTTAACCAGGTAGGACTAGTTGAGAACACCTTTATTTAACCAGGTAGGACTAGTTGAGAACACCTTTATTTAACCAGGTAGGACTAGTTGAGAACACCTTTATTTAACCAGGTAGGACTAGTTGAGAACACCTTTATTTAACCAGGTAGGACTAGTTGAGAACACCTTTATTTAACCAGGTAGGACTAGTTGAGAACACCTTTATTTAACCAGGTAGGACTAGTTGAGAACACCTTTATTTAACCAGGTAGGACTAGTTGAGAACAAGTTCTCATTTACAACTGCGACCTGGCCAAGATAAAGCAAAGCGGTGCGTCAAAAACAACAACACAGACAACAACACAGTTACAAATGGAATACACAATAAACAATAAAAAATAAACAAGCCTATAACATCAGTTAGTTGCTCGGATAGCTGATGTTTAAATTTGGTGAGGGAAATAAAAGTCTCCATCTTCAGCGTTTTTTTAATTCGTTCCAGTCACTGGCAGCAGAGAACTGGAAGGAAAGGCGGCGAAATGAAGTGTTGGCATTGGGGATGATCAGTGAAATATACCTGCTGGAACGTGTGCTATGGGTGGGTGTTGTTATTGTGACCAGTGAGCTGAGATAAGGCAGAGCTTTACCTAGCATAGATTTATAGATAACCTGAAGCCAGTGGGTCTGGCGACGAATATGTAGTGAGGGCCAGCTGACTAGAGCCTACAGGTTGCTATGGTGGGTGGTATCAAAACGGATGACACTGTGATAGACTGCATCCAGTTTGCTGAGGAGAGTTTTCGAGGCTATTTTGTAAATGACATCGCCGAAGACGAGGATTGGTAGGATAGTCAGTTTTACAAGGGTTATTTTTGCGATGTTAGTGAAGGAGGCTTTGATGCAAAATAGAATGCCAATTCTCGATTTGATTTTGGATTGGAGATGTTTAATATGAGTCTGGTAGGAGAGTTTACCGTGTAGCCAGGCACCAAAATATTTATAGATGTCCACAAATTCTAGGTCGGAACCGTCCAGGTTGGTGATGCTAGTCAGGCGGGCGGGTGCGGGCAGCGAACGGTTGAAAAGCAAGCATTTGGTTTTACTAGCATATAAGAGCAGTTGGAGGCCACGGATGGAGTGTTGTATGGCATTGAAGCTCGTTTGGAGGTTAATTAATAGAGTGTCTAAAGTGGGGCCAGAAGTATACAGAATGGTGTCGTCTGCATAGAGGTGGACAGGGAATCACCTGCAGCAAGAGCGACATCATATATATATACAGAGAAAAGAGTTGGCCCGAGAATTGAACCCTGTGGTACCCCCATGTAGACTGACAGAGGTCCGGACAACATGCCCTCCGAATTGACATTCTGAACTCTGTCTGCAAAGTAGTTGGTGAACCAGGTGAGGCAGTCATTAGAGAAACCAAGGCTGTTGAGTCTGCCGATAAGAATATGGTGATTGACAGAGTCGAAAGCCTTGGCCATGTCGATGAAGACGGCTGCACAGTACTGTCTTTTATAGATGGCGGTTCTGATATCGTTTAGTACCTTGAGCGTGGTTGAGGTGCATCCGTGACCAGCTCGGAAACCGGATTGCACAGCGGAGAAGGTACGGTGGGATTCGAAATGGTAGGTGATCTGTTTATTAACTTGGTTTTCGAAGATTTTAGATAGGCAGGGCAGGATGGATATAGGTCTGTAACAGTTTGGGTCTTGGGTGTCACCCCCTTTGAAGAGGGAGATGACCGCGGCAGCTTTCTAATCTCTATGGATCTTAGACAATACGAAAGAGAGATTGAACAGGCTGGTAATAGGGGTTGCAATAATTTCGGCAGATACATTTAGAAAGAGAGGGTCCAGATTACTACTAGAGGCTAGTAGGGTTGCAACAATGGCGGCGGATAGTATTAGAGAGAGTCCAGATTGTCAAGCCCAGCTGATTTGTAGGGGTCCAGGTTTTGCAGCTCTTTCAGAACATCTGCTATCTGGATTTGGGTGAAGGAGAAGCTGGGGAGGCTCGGGCGAGTAGCTGCGGGTGGGGCAGAGCTGTTGGCTAGTGTTGGAGTAGCCAGGAGAAGGCATGGCCAGCCGTAGAGAAATGCTTATTGAAATTTTCAATTATCATGGATTTATCGTGTTGACCATGTTCCCTAGCCTCAGTGCAGTGGGCAGCTGGGAGGAGGTGCTCTTGTTCTCCATGGACTTTACAGTGTCCAAAAAACCTTTTGGAGTTAGAGCTACAGGATGCTAATTTCAGTTTGAAAAAGCTAGCCTTTGCTTTCCTGACAGACTGCGTGTATTGGTTCCTGACTTCCCTGAACAGTTGCATATTGCGGGGACTATTCGATGCTATTGCAGTCCGCCACAGGATGTTTTTGTGATGGTCAAGGGCAGTCAAGTCTGGAGTGAACCAAGGGCTGTATCTGTTCTTAGTTCTGCATTTTTTGAAAGGGGCATGCCTATCTAAGATGGTGAGGAAATTACTTTTAAAGAACAACCAGGCAACCTCTACTGACGGGATGAGGTCAATATCCTTCCAAAATACCCGGGCCAGGTTGATTAGAAAGGCCTGCTCGCAGAATTGTTTTAGGGAGCGTTTGACAGTGATGAGGGGTGGTTGTTTGACCACGGACCCATAGCGGATACAGGCAATGAGGTAGTGATCGCTGAGATCCTGATTGAAAACAGCAGAGGTGTATTTGGAGGGCAAGTTGGTCAGGATAATATCTATGAGGGTGCCCATGTTTACGGATTTAGGGTTGTACCTGGTGGGTTCCTTGATAATTTGTGTGAGATTGAGAGCATCTAGGTTAGATTGTAGGACTGCCGGGTTAAGCATATCCCAGTTTAGGTCACCTTACAGAACGAACTCTGAAGCTAGATGGGTTAGATCAATTCACATCTGCTGTCCAGGGCACAGCTGGGAGCTGAGGGGGGTCGATAACAGGTGGCAACAGTGAGAGACTTATTTCTGGAGAGATTCATTTTTAAAATTAGAAGTTCGAACTGTTTGGGTATAGACCTGGAAAGTATGACAGAACTTTGTAGGCTATCTCTGCAGTAGATTGCAACTCCTCCCCCTTTTGGCAGTTCTATCTTTACGGAAAAATGTTGTAGTTTGGTATGGAAATCTCCAAATTATTGGTGGCCTTCCTAAGCCAGGATTCAGACACAGCAAGGACATCAGGGTTGGCGGAGTAAGCAGTGAGTAAAACAAACTTAGGGAGGATGCTTCTGATGTTAACATGCATGAAACCAAGGTTTTTTCGATCACAGAAGCAAACAAATGAGGGTGCCTTGGAACAGGCAGTCCCTGGGTTTACCTCCACATCACCCGAGGAACAAAGGAGGAGTATGATGAGGGTACGGCAAAAGGCTATCAAAACTGGTAGCCTAGAGCGTTGGGGACAAAGAATAATTGGAGTAGATTTATTGGCATGGTGGAATAGATTCAGGGCATAATGTGCAGACAGGGGTATGGTGGGGTGTGGGTACAGCGGAGGTAAGCCCAGGCACTGAGTGATGATAAGAGAGGTTGCATCAGTGGACATGCTGGTTATAATGGGTGAGGTCACCGCATGTGTGGGAGGTATCAGAGGTATGATGAGTGGAACTAGGGGCTCCATTGTAAACCAAAGCAAAGATAACTAACCTAAACAACAGAATACAAGGCATATTGACATATGAGAGAGACGTACATATAAAGTAATCACAGGTGTTGATTGGGAGAGCTAGCTAAGACAACAACAGGTAAGACAACAACAGCTAATCAGCTAAAACAACAACAGGTAAAATGGCGATGAATGGGCAGAGAGGGTCAGTTAACTACACACAGAGCCTGAGATCGCGGCTGGGGTCGACAAATAAACAAAAATAAACAGAGTGGGGTACTGTGATTAATGGACATTCATTCCGATGTGTTCAATCTTCACTCCAAGACCTCACTCCAAGATCGCATAGCAGTTCAGACGTCTTTTGTCCTCGTCTTGTCGTGTCCTGTATATATATATATTTACAACTTTTTTCACATACATTTTATTTTTATTTTCCATCAACTCATCTTCTAAACACTCTCCTGCAACCAGCCTCACCAATTTATATTTATAAAAAAGTATTATTTACCTCAGATCTGTAATCCTCCAAGAAGCTAGCCAGAAACTCCAAGAAGCTAGCCAGAAACTAGCCAGAAGCTAGCCCAGAAGCTAATCCAGAAGCTAATCAGAAGCTAATCAGAAGCTAATCAGAAGCTAGTTAGCTTCTTTACTGGCAAATCGTTAGTATTCAGCTAACCACGGTTTGTGGTCATCAGCTATCCTTTAGCTCGAAAATCTATAGAAAATCTATCGCCAGTTTTGTACGGCGCAGCGCGGCTCGGAACGGAACATACCGGACCAATTTTTCTCTCCATGTCCCTGGATTTCAACTGCTCTCTGGAAATTCATACCCGGATCTCACAGCTAGCTAGCTGCTATCCGTGTGACAGTCGGCTTTCGTCGATTCCGGAGCAAACATCGATTGTTCCGGTGCTAGCCAGCTCCGTCAATCACTCCTGAGTTCCATCATTCACTCCTGGGCTGCAGTCACCTATCCGGACCCGTTTTACTGCCTACGCAGAGCCCCACCGGGCATTCACAACTGGACTGCCGACGTTATCTACCTGAAGGAGATCCGGCTGGCTCCTCCGTCGCGACGTTACCTGAACGCCCATCTGCGGCCCGCTAACCGTTAGCTGTCTTCCCGGATGCTATCTGAATAGACAATCGGACAATTTATTTATTTTTATTATTATTATGTTTTTTATCTCGGGCCTCTATAACTATATCTATTGTTCTTATTTTTGTTGTTGTTGTTGTGTGATTTGGATTAATCCCCTCTACCACACGGAAACCCACTAATCTACTGACCGAACGCAAGAGGTGGCAAACAACAGACCTCCATCCTATGCTAGCTTGCTACCGATGGCCTGGCTAGCTGTCTAAATCGCCGTGACCCTCAACCAACCTCTCCACTCACTGGACCCTTTTGATCACTCGACTAAGCATGCCTCTCCTTAATGTCAATATGTCTTGTCCATTGCTGTTCTGGTTAGTGTTTATTGGCTTATTTCACTGTAGAGCCTCTAGTCCTGCTCACTATACCTTATCCAACCTATTAGTTCCACCACCCACACATACAATGACATCTCCTGGTTTCAATGATGTTTCTAGAGACAATATCTCTCTCTTCATCACTCAATACCTAGGTTTACCTCCACTGTATTCACATCCTACCTTACCTTTGTCTGTACATTATACCTTGATGCTATTTTATCGGCCCCAGAAACCTCCTTTTACTCTCTGTTCCAGACGTTCTAGATGACCAATTCTTATTGCTTTTAGCCGCACCCTTATTCTACTCCTCCTATGTTCCTCTGGCGATGTAGAGGTGAATCCAGGCCCTGCAATGCCTAGCTCCACTCCTATTCCCCACGCGCTCTCTTTTGACGACTTCTGTAACCGTAATAGCCTTGGTTTCATGCATGTTAACATTAGAAGCCTCCTCCCTAAGTTTGTTCTATTCACTGCTTTAGCACACTCTGCCAACCCGGATGTTCTAGCTGTGTCTGAATCCTGGCTTAGGAAGACCACCAAAAATCCAGACATTTTAATTCCAAACTACAACATTTTCAGACAAGATAGAACTGCCAAAGGGGGCGGTGTTGCAATCTACTGCAAAGATAGCCTGCAGAGTTCTGTCCTACTATCCAGGTCTGTACCCAAACAATTTGAACTTCTACTTTTAAAAATCCACCTCTCTAAAAACAAGTCTCTCACCGTTGCCGCCTGCTATAGACCACCCTCTGCCCCCAGCTGTGCTCTGGACACCATATGTGAACTGATTGCCCCCCATCTATCTTCAGAGCTCGTGCTGCTAGGCGACCTAAACTGGAACATGCTTAACACCCCAGCCATCCTACAATCTAAACTTGATGCCCTCAATCTCACACAAATTATCAATGAACCTACCAGGTACCTCCCCAAAGCCTTAAACACGGGCACCCTCATAGATATCATCCTAACCAACTTCCCCTCTAAATACACCTCTGCTGTCTTCAACCAAGATCTCAGCGATCACTGTCTCATTGCCTGCATCCGTAATGGGTCAGCGGTCAAACGACCTCCTCTCATCACTGTAAAACGCTCCCTGAAACACTTCAGCGAGCAGGCCTTTCTAATCGACCTGGCCGGGGTATCCTGGAAGGATATTGACCTCATCCCGTCAGTAGAGGATGCCTGGATATTTTTTTAAAATGCCTTCCTAACCATCTTAAATAAACATGCCCCATTCAAGAAATTTAGAACCAGGAACAGATATAGCCCTTGGTTCTCCCCAGACCTGACTGCCCTTAACCAACACAAAAACATCCTATGGCGTTCTGCATTAGCATCGAACAGCCCCCGTGATATGCAGCTGTTCAGGGAAGCTAGAAACCATTATACACAGGCAGTTAGAAAAGCCAAGGCTAGTTTTTTCAAGCAGAAATTTGCTTCTTGCAACACTAACTCAAAAAAGTTCTGGGACACTGTAAAGTCCATGGAGAATAAGAACACCTCCTCCCAGCTGCCCACTGCACTGAAGATAGGAAACACTGTCACCACTGATAAATCCACCATAATTGAAAATTTCAATAAGTATTTTTCTACTGCTGGCCATGCTTTCCACCTGGCTACTCCTACCCCTGTCAACAGCACTGCACCCCCAACAGCAACTCGCCCAAGCCTTCCCCATTTCTCCTTCTCCCAAATCCATTCAGCTGATGTTCTGAAAGAGCTGCAAAATCTGGACCCCTACAAATCAGCCGGGCTAGACAATCTGGACCCTTTCTTTCTAAAATTATCTGCCGAAATTGTTGCCACCCCTATTACTAGCCTGTTCAACCTCTCTTTCGTGTCGTCTGAGATTCCCAAAGATTGGAAAGCAGCTGCGGTCATCCCCCTCTTCAAAGGGGGGGACACTCTTGACCCAAACTGCTACAGACCTATATCTATCCTACCATGCCTTTCTAAGGTCTTCGAAAGCCAAGTCAACAAACAGATTACCGACCATTTCGAATCTCACCATACCTTCTCTGCTATGCAATCTGGTTTCAGAGCTGGTCATGGGTGCACCTCAGCCACGCTCAAGGTCCTAAATGATATCTTAACCGCCATCGATAAGAAACATTACTGTGCAGCCGTATTCATTGATCTGGCCAAGGCTTTCGACTCTGTCAATCACCACATCCTCATCGGCACACTCAACAGCCTTGGTTTCTCAAATGATTGCCTCGCAACTACTTCAACAACTACTTCTCTGATAGAGTTCAGTGTGTCAAATCGGAGGGTCTGTTGTCCGGACCTCTGGCAGTCTCTATGGGGGTGCCACAGGGTTCAATTCTTGGACCGACTCTCTTCTCTGTATACATCAATGAGGTCGCTCTTGCTGCTGGTGAGTCTCTGATCCACCTCTACGCAGACGACACCATTCTGTATACTTCCGGCCCTTCTTTGGACACTGTGTTAACAACCCTCCAGGCAAGCTTCAATGCCATACAACTCTCCTTCCGTGGCCTCCAATTGCTCTTAAATACAAGTAAAACTAAATGCATGCTCTTAAACCGATGGCTACCTGCACCTACCCGCCTGTCCAACATCACTACTCTGGATGGCTCTGACTTAGAATACGTGGACAACTACAAATACTTAGGTGTCTGGTTAGACTGTAAACTCTCCTTCCAGATCCATATCAAACATCTCCAATCCAAAGTTAAATCTAGAATTGGCTTCCTATTTCGCAACAAAGCATCCTTCACTCATGCTGCCAAACATACCCTTGTAAAACTGACCATCCTACCAATCCTCGACTTTGGCGATGTCATTTACAAAATAGCCTCCAATACCCTACTCAACAAATTGGATGCAGTCTATCACAGTGCAATCCGTTTTGTCACCAAAGCCCCATATACTACCCACCATTGCGACCTGTACGCTCTCGTTGGCTGGCCCTCGCTTCATACTCGTCGCCAAACCCACTGGCTCCATGTCATCTACAAGACCCTGCTAGGTAAAGTCCCCCCTTATCTCAGCTCACTGGTCACCATAGCATCTCCCACCTGTAGCACACGCTCCAGCAGGTATATCTCTCTAGTCACCCCCAAAACCAATTATTTCTTTGGCCGCCTCTCTTTCCAGTTCTCTGCTGCCAATGACTGGAACGAACTTCAAAAATCTCTGAAACTGGAAACACTTATCTCCCTCACTAGCTTTAAGCACCAACTGTCAGAGCAGTTCACAGATTACTGCACCTGTACATAGCCCACCTATAATTTAGCCCAAACAACTACCTCTTTCCCAACTGTATTTAATTAATTAATTTATTTTGCTCCTTTGCACCCCATTATTTTTATTTCTACTTTGCACATTCTTCCATTGCAAAACTACCATTCCAGTGTTTTACTTGCTATATTGTATTTACCTTGCCACCATGGCCTTTTTTGCCTTTACCTCCCTTCTCACCTCATTTGCTCACATTGTATATAGACTTGTTTATACTGTATTATTGACTGTATGTTTGTTTTACTCCATGTGTAACTCTGTGTCGTTGTATGTGTCGAACTGCTTTGCTTTATCTTGGCCAGGTCGCAATTGTAAATGAGAACTTGTTCTCAACTTGCCTACCTGGTTAAATAAAGGTAAAATAAATTTTAAAAAAAATTTAAAAAAAAAAATCTTGGTTTCATCAGACCAGAGAATCTTGTTTCTCATTGTCTGAGAGTCATTTATGTCCTAATGTGCCTTTTTCTGAGGAACGGCTTCCGTCTGGCAACTCTACCATAAAGGTCTGATTGGTGGAGTGCTGCAGAGATGGTTGTCCTTCTGGAAGGTTCTCCCATCACCACAGACTCTGGAGCTCTGTCATAGTTACCATCGTGTTCTTGTTCACCTCCCCGAACAAGGCCCTTCTCCCCTATTGCTCAGTTTGGTCAGGCGGCCAGCTCTTGGAAGTGGTTCTAAATATTTTCCAATGCTGCAGACATGTTTTGGTACCCTTCCCTTAGATCTGTGCCTCAACACCATCCTGTCTATGAGCTTTAAAGACAATTCCTTCAATCTCATGGCTTGGTTTTTGCTCAGATATACACTGTCAACTGTGGGACCTTATATAGACAGGTGTGTGCCTTTCCAAATCATGTCCTGTCAATTGAATTTACCACAGGTGGACTCCAATCAAGTTGTAGAAACATCTCAAGGATGATCAATGGAAACAGGATACACCTGAGCACAATTTAAAGTCTCATACTTCTGTAAACAAATATGTATTTATGTGTATTTTTACATTAGCAGACATTTCTAAAAACCTGTTTTCACTTTGTTATTATGGGTTATTGTGTGTAGATTGAAATGACATTTACAACAATTTTGAATCATTTTTAGAATAAGGCCATAACCTAAAAAATGTACACGTCTCTTCCTCTGAGAGGGAGTAGCATTCTTTCCCAAACACCACCTTATTCCCTGTGAAGTGCACTACGTTTGACCAGGAACATTAGGCAACAGGGTACCATTTGCATTTGGGACGATGCATGAGACTGATGCCCTTCCTTCAGAAGCCCTCCGAAGTGTGTTTATACATCAGTTAGATGAGGTAGAACTCTGTTTATGAGTGCTATAAAGCTTTATTGGTCAAAGCATGGCTCCGCCATGGGATTCTGGGGAAACTAGAAACCTGGACTGGGCCGGGGCTGACATTGACACAGTCTTCGTCTCTCTCTGAGGAGTTATAGTGGCCATCGTCGCTACTTCCAGACAGAAGTTAATTTAGCCACAATAGATCATCATTTCCAAAGTGTTGAAAATATTATAGACACCTGAAAGTGAATATTGACAGGGTTTCATAAAAAACCTACCCAATTGATTCCATCATGTCCTAGTCAGTGCTTAGCCTGGTCCTAAAGACTGGTACCCAGGCTAGTCAGTGCTTAGCCTGGTCCCAAAGTCTGGTACCCAGGCTAGTCAGTGCTTAGCCTGGTCCCAAAGTCTGGTACCCAGGCTAGTCAGTTCTTAGCCTGGTCCCAAAGTCTGGTACCCAGGCTAGTCAGTGCTTAGCCTGGTCCCAAAGTCTGGTACCCAGGCTAGTCATTGCTTAGCCTGGTCCCAAAGTCTGGTACCCAGGCTAGTCAGTGCTTAGACTGGTCCCAAAGTCTGGTACCCAGGCTAGTCAGTGCTTAGCCTGGTCCCAAAGTCTGGTACCCAGGCTAGTCAGTGCTTAGCCTGGTCCCAAGGTCTGGTACCCAGGCTAGTCAGTGCTTAGCCTGGTCCCAAAGTCTGGTACCCAGGCTAGTCAGTGCTTAGCCTGGTCCCAAAGTCTGGTACCCAGGCTAGTCAGTGCTTAGCCTGTTCCCAAAGTCTGGTACCCAGGCTAGTCAGTGCTTAGCCTGGTCCCAAAGTCTGGTACCCAGGTTAGTCAGTGCTTAGCCTGGTCCTAAAGTCTGGTACCCAGGCTAGTCAGTGCTTAGCCTGGTCCCAAAGTCTGGTACCCAGGATAGTCAGTGCTTAGCCTGGTCCCAAAGTCTGGTACCCAGGATAGTCAGTGCTTAGCCTGTTCCCAAAGTCTGGTACCCAGGCTAGTCAGTGCTTAGCCTGGTCCCAAAGTCTGGTACCCAGGCTAGTCAGTGCTTAGCCTGGTCCCAAAGTCTGGTACCCAGGATAGTCAGTGCTTAGCCTGTTCCCAAAGTCTGGTACCCAGGCTAGTCAGTGCTTAGCCTGGTCCCAAAGTCTGGTACCCAGGCTAGTCAGTGCTTAGCCTGGTCCCAAAGTCTGGTACCCAGGCTAGTCAGTGCTTAGCCTGGTCCCAAAGTCTGGTACCCAGGCTAGTCAGTGCTTAGCCTGGTCCCAAATTCTGGTACCCAGGATAGTCAGTGCTTAGCCTGGTCCCAAAGTCTGGTACCCAGGCTAGTCAGTGCTTAGCCTGGTCCCAAAGTCTGGTACCCAGGATAGTCAGTGCTTAGCCTGTTCCCAAAGTCTGGTACCCAGGCTAGTCAGTGCTTAGCCTGGTCCCAAAGTCTGGTACCCAGGATAGTCAGTGCTTAGCCTGGTCCCAAAGTCTGGTACCCAGGCTAGTCAGTGCTTAGCCTGGTCCCAAAGTCTGGTACCCAGGCTAGTCAGTGCTTAGCCTGGTCCCAAAGTCTGGTACCCAGGCTAGTCAGTGCTTAGCCTGGTCCCAAAGTCTGGTACCCAGGATAGTCAGTGCTTAGCCTGTTCCCAAAGTCTGGTACCCAGGCTAGTCAGTGCTTAGCCTGGTCCCAAAGTCTGGTACCCAGGCTAGTCAGTGCTTAGCTTGGTCCCAAAGTCTGGTACCCAGGCTATTCAGTGCTTAGCCTGGTCCCAAAGTCTGGTACCCAGGCTAGTCAGTGCTTAGCCTGGTCCCAAAGTCTGGTACCCAGGCTAGTCAGTGCTTAGCCTGTTCCAAAAGTCTGGTACCTAGGCTAGTCAGTGCGTAGCCTGGTCCCAAAGTCTGGTACCCAGGCTAGTCAGTGCTTAGCCTGGTCCCAAAGTCTGGTACCGATGCTAGTCAGTGCTTAGCCTGTTCCCAAAGTCTGGTACCTAGGCTAGTCAGTGCGTAGCCTGGTCCCAAAGTCTGGTACCCAGGCTAGTCAGTGCTTAGCCTGGTCCCAAAGTCTGGTACCCAGGCTAGTCAGTGCTTAGCCTGGTCCTAAAGTCTGTTACCCAGGCTAGTCAGTGCTTAGCCTGGTCCCAAAGTCTGGTACCCAGGCTAGTCAGTGCTTAGCCTGGTCCCAAAGTCTGGTACCCAGGATATTCAGTGCTTAGCCTGGTCCCAAAGTCTGGTACCCAGGATAGTCAGTGCTTAGCCTGTTCCCAAAGTCTGGTACCCAGGCTAGTCAGTGCTTAGCCTGGTCCCAAAGTCTGGTACCCAGGCTAGTCAGTGCTTAGCCTGGTCCCAAAGTCTGGTACCCAGGCTAGTCAGTGCTTAGCCTGGTCCCAAAGTCTGGTACCCAGGCTAGTCAGTGCTTAGCCTGGTCCCAAATTCTGGTACCCAGGATAGTCAGTGCTTAGCCTGGTCCCAAAGTCTGGTACCCAGGATAGTCAGTGCTTAGCCTGTTCCCAAAGTCTGGTACCCAGGCTAGTCAGTGCTTAGCCTGGTCCCAAAGTCTGGTACCCAGGATAGTCAGTGCTTAGCCTGGTCCCAAAGTCTGGTACCCAGGCTAGTCAGTGCTTAGCCTGGTCCCAAAGTCTGGTACCCAGGCTAGTCAGTGCTTAGCCTGGTCCCAAAGTCTGGTACCCAGGCTAGTCAGTGCTTAGCCTGGTCCCAAAGTCTGGTACCCAGGATAGTCAGTGCTTAGCCTGTTCCCAAAGTCTGGTACCCAGGCTAGTCAGTGCTTAGCCTGGTCCCAAAGTCTGGTACCCAGGCTAGTCAGTGCTTAGCTTGGTCCCAAAGTCTGGTACCCAGGCTATTCAGTGCTTAGCCTGGTCCCAAAGTCTGGTACCCAGGCTAGTCAGTGCTTAGCCTGGTCCCAAAGTCTGGTACCCAGGCTAGTCAGTGCTTAGCCTGTTCCAAAAGTCTGGTACCTAGGCTAGTCAGTGCGTAGCCTGGTCCCAAAGTCTGGTACCCAGGCTAGTCAGTGCTTAGCCTGGTCCCAAAGTCTGGTACCGATGCTAGTCAGTGCTTAGCCTGTTCCCAAAGTCTGGTACCTAGGCTAGTCAGTGCGTAGCCTGGTCCCAAAGTCTGGTACCCAGGCTAGTCAGTGCTTAGCCTGGTCCCAAAGTCTGGTACCCAGGCTAGTCAGTGCTTAGCCTGGTCCTAAAGTCTGTTACCCAGGCTAGTCAGTGCTTAGCCTGGTCCCAAAGTCTGGTACCCAGGCTAGTCAGTGCTTAGCCTGGTCCCAAAGTCTGGTACCCAGGATATTCAGTGCTTAGCCTGGTCCCAAAGTCTGGTACCCAGGATAGTCAGTGCTTAGCCTGTTCCCAAAGTCTGGTACCCAGGCTAGTCAGTGCTTAGCCTGGTCCCAAATTCTGGTACCCAGGCTAGTCAGTGCTTAGCCTGGTCCCAAAGTCTGGTACCGATGCTAGTCAGTGCTTAGCCTGTTCCCAAAGTCTGGTACCTAGGCTAGTCAGTGCGTAGCCTGGTCCCAAAGTCTGGTACCCAGGCTAGTCAGTGCTTAGCCTGGTCCCAAAGTCTGGTACCCAGGCTAGTCAGTGCTTGGCCTGGTCCTAAAGTCTGTTACCCAGGCTAGTCAGTGCTTAGCCTGGTCCCAAAGTCTGGTACCCAGGCTAGTCAGTGCTTAGCCTGGTCCCAAAGTCTGGTACCCAGGATATTCAGTGCTTAGCCTGGTCCCAAAGTCTGGTACCCAGGATAGTCAGTGCTTAGCCTGTTCCCAAAGTCTGGTACCCAGGCTAGTCAGTGCTTAGCCTGGTCCCAAAGTCTGGTACCCAGGCTAGTCAGTGCTTAGCCTGGTCCCAAAGTCTGGTACCCAGGCTAGTCAGTGCTTAGCCTGGTCCCAAAGTCTGGTACCCAGGCTAGTCAGTGCTTAGCCTGGTCCCAAATTCTGGTACCCAGGATAGTCAGTGCTTAGCCTGGTCCCAAAGTCTGGTACCCAGGCTAGTCAGTGCTTAGCCTGGTCCCAAAGTCTGGTACCCAGGCTAGTCAGTGCTTAGCCTGTTCCCAAAGTCTGGTACCCAGGCTAGTCAGTTCTTAGCCTGGTCCCAAAGTCTGGTACCCAGGCTAGTCAGTGCTTAGCCTGGTCCCAAAGTCTGGTACCCAGGCTAGTCAGTGCTTAGCCTGGTCCCAAAGTCTGGTACCCAGGCTAGTCAGTGCTTAGCCTGGTCCCAAATTCTGGTACCCAGGATAGTCAGTGCTTAGCCTGGTCCCAAAGTCTGGTACCCAGTCTAGTCAGTGCTTAGCCTGGTCCCAAAGTCTGGTACCCAGGATAGTCAGTGCTTAGCCTGTTCCCAAAGTCTGGTACCCAGGCTAGTCAGTGCTTAGCCTGGTCCCAAAGTCTGGTACCCAGGATAGTCAGTGCTTAGCCTGGTCCCAAAGTCTGGTACCCAGGCTAGTCAGTGCTTAGCCTGGTCCCAAAGTCTGGTACCCAGGCTAGTCAGTGCTTAGCCTGGTCCCAAAGTCTGGTACCCAGGCTAGTCAGTGCTTAGCCTGGTCCCAAAGTCTGGTACCCAGGATAGTCAGTGCTTAGCCTGTTCCCAAAGTCTGGTACCCAGGCTAGTCAGTGCTTAGCCTGGTCCCAAAGTCTGGTACCCAGGCTAGTCAGTGCTTAGCTTGGTCCCAAAGTCTGGTACCCAGGCTATTCAGTGCTTAGCCTGGTCCCAAAGTCTGGTACCCAGGCTAGTCAGTGCTTAGCCTGGTCCCAAAGTCTGGTACCCAGGCTAGTCAGTGCTTAGCCTGTTCCAAAAGTCTGGTACCTAGGCTAGTCAGTGCGTAGCCTGGTCCCAAAGTCTGGTACCCAGGCTAGTCAGTGCTTAGCCTGGTCCCAAAGTCTGGTACCGATGCTAGTCAGTGCTTAGCCTGTTCCCAAAGTCTGGTACCTAGGCTAGTCAGTGCGTAGCCTGGTCCCAAAGTCTGGTACCCAGGCTAGTCAGTGCTTAGCCTGGTCCCAAAGTCTGGTACCCAGGCTAGTCAGTGCTTAGCCTGGTCCTAAAGTCTGTTACCCAGGCTAGTCAGTGCTTAGCCTGGTCCCAAAGTCTGGTACCCAGGCTAGTCAGTGCTTAGCCTGGTCCCAAAGTCTGGTACCCAGGATATTCAGTGCTTAGCCTGGTCCCAAAGTCTGGTACCCAGGATAGTCAGTGCTTAGCCTGTTCCCAAAGTCTGGTACCCAGGCTAGTCAGTGCTTAGCCTGGTCCCAAAGTCTGGTACCCAGGCTAGTCAGTGCTTAGCCTGGTCCCAAAGTCTGGTACCCAGGCTAGTCAGTGCTTAGCCTGGTCCCAAAGTCTGGTACCCAGGCTAGTCAGTGCTTAGCCTGGTCCCAAATTCTGGTACCCAGGATAGTCAGTGCTTAGCCTGGTCCCAAAGTCTGGTACCCAGGCTAGTCAGTGCTTAGCCTGGTCCCAAAGTCTGGTACCCAGGCTAGTCAGTGCTTAGCCTGGTCCCAAAGTCT
Source organism: Oncorhynchus mykiss (assembly GCF_013265735.2). Classification (NCBI taxonomy): domain Eukaryota; kingdom Metazoa; phylum Chordata; class Actinopteri; order Salmoniformes; family Salmonidae; genus Oncorhynchus; species Oncorhynchus mykiss. The sequence goes on along the minus strand of NC_050572.1, from coordinate 4,732,781 downwards.
GGTACCCAGGCTATTCAGTGCTTAGCCTGGTCCCAAAGTCTGGTACCCAGGCTAGTCAGTGCTTAGTCTGGTCCCAAAGTCTGGTACCCAGGCTAGACAGTGCTTAGCCTGTTCCCAAAGTCTGGTACCCAGGCTAGTCAGTGCGTAGCCTGGTCCCAAAGTCTGGTACCCAGGCTAGTCAGTGCTTAGTCTGGTCCCAAAGTCTGGTACCGATGCTAGTCAGTGCTTAGCCTGTTCCCAAAGTCTGGTACCTAGGCTAGTCAGTGCTTAACCTGTTCCCAAAGTCTGGTACCCAGGCTATTCAGTGCTTAGCCTGTTCCCAAAGTCTGGTACCCAGGCTAGTCAGTGCTTAGCCTGTTCCCAAAGTCTGGTACCTAGGCTAGTCAGTGCTTAGCCTGTTTCCAAAGTCTGGTACCTAGGCTAGTCAGTGCGTAGCCTGGTCCCAAAGTCTGGTACCCAGGCTAGTCAGTGCTTAGCCTGGTCCCAAAGTCTGGTACCCAGGCTAGTCAGTGCTTAGCCTGGTCCCAAAGTCTGGTAGCCAGGATAACCAGTGCTTAGCCTGGTCCCAAAGTCTGGTACCCAGGATAGTCAGTGCTTAGCCTGGTCTCAAAGTCTGGTACCCAGGCTAGTCAGTGCTTAGCCTGGTCCCAAAGTCTGTTACCCAGGATAGTCAGTGCTTAGCCTGGTCCCAAAGTCTGGTACCCAGGATAGTCAGTGCTTAGCCTTTTCCCAAAGTCTGGTACCCAGGCTAGTCAGTGCTTAGCCTGGTCCCAAAGTCTGGTACCCAGGCTAGTCAGTGCTTAGCCTGGTCCCAAAGTCTGGTACCCAGGCTAGTCAGTGCTTAGCCTGTTCCCAAAGTCTGGTACCCAGGCTAGTCAGTGCTTATCCTGTTCCCAAAGTCTGGTACCTAGGCTAGTCAGTGGGTAGCCTGGTCCCAAAGTCTGGAACCCAGGATAGTCAGTGCTTAGCCTGGTCCTAAAGTCTGGTACCCAGGCTAGTCAGTGCTTAGCCTGGTCCCAAAGTCTGGTACCCAGGCTAGTCAGTGCTTAGCATGGTCCCAAAGTCTGGTACCCAGGCTAGTCAGTGCTTAGCCTGGTCCCAAAGTCTGGTACCCAGGATAGTCAGTGCGTAGCCTGGTCCCAAAGTCTGGTACCCAGGATAGTCAGTGCTTAGCCTGGTCCCAAAGTCTGGTACCCAGGCTAGTCAGTGCTTAGCCTGGTCCCAAAGTATGGTACCCAGGCTAGTCAGTGCTTAGCCTGGTCCCAAAGTCTGGTACCCAGGCTAGTCAGTGCTTAGCCTGGTCCCAAAGTCTGGTACCCAGGCTAGTCAGTGCTTAGCCTGGTCCCAAAGTCTGGTACCCAGGCTAGTCAGTGCTTAGCCTGTTCCCAAAGTCTGGTACCCAGGCTAGTCAGTGCTTAGCCTGGTCCCAAAGTCTGGTACCCAGGCTAGTCAGTGCTTAGCCTGGTCCCAAAGCTTCTGAAGTCTCTCCACCTTTAAGTCTCTCCACCATAAGCGACGATTCAATTGGCACAAGCTAATTTGCGTTGAATTGAGCAACAACAAATTCATAAAAAACTCAGTGTTTGTTTTCAATAAACGTTTTTGTTAAAAGCATAATGCCACAGATGTACAGGAAAAACAGTACAGACAGGTACATGTGTTTTCAGGAGGCTGTTGGGGGGAGGACAGCTCATAATAACGTCTGGAACAGAGCTCATGGAATTGGATCAAACATACATAAATCATGTTTTTTGTGTGTATTTTATACCCTTGCACTTATATCTCTCTCTTATGTGGGTATTGTCACACGTCAGACTTTTGTTTATGTTCCGTGTTTTGGGCACGTTTATGTACTTACAGTATGTGCTTTCGTTTGGACCGGAATCAAAGTGTGCCTGTTAAACTACACTCTGCTCTCCTGCACTTGACTTCGCCTCCAGTACACACCCGTAACAGTGGTGCAAAAAGTTTCCAATTGTCATATTTGAATTAAAGTAAAGAGACCTTAATAGAAAATGACTCAAGTAAAATTGAAAGTCAGCCAGTAAAATACAACTTGAGTAAAAGTCTAAAAGTAATTGGTTTTAAATATACTTAACCATCTGGTTGTGTTCGTTTCATGTTAATTAATTCTGTGTTCACAGTCCAAAATGGCCGCCCCCTTTAAAGCTGATTATAAATCCATACTTATACATATATTATCACATAATGGTGTGTTGGATCTTTTAATCAACTTAAGTTCTTCTGAACATTATGTGTTTTGAACTTCTATTTGCTATTTATGGCCTGTAGGCCTCATTGACCTGAGCTCAAACAACTCGTTTAGATTTTTTTTTTTAAAGCATAATGTATGCATTATTTTGACCATAACAAATACTCAGATGAAACATGTTGTGCTATTTATCACAGACTACTTTGTGTCAAAGTTTAACAAGGACATTTGTTTTATGTTTTATTAATGGTGGAACAAAAGAACATCTGTGGTCAAAACTGACTGGAATGAGAGTATTAGTAAAGAAATAACACAGGCCCAAAACTACACATGAAAACATTAGTATATTCACAAAATCAATGTCTGAACATAACAACAAAATGTTCGGAATCTGTCAGCCAATGGTGGTTACATTTTGTGTGTTCATACACATATTGGACAATATGTGATGGTTGTTGCTTGTGTATTGAAAATGTATGCAAATATATGCACTGCGTTTATTATGGAAAATAATCCTCGACATCTCTTCCTTCCAGTTGTCTTTGTAAACGTGTCTCCCCTCCAAGTTGGTCATGTTTATCACTATGGTCTCGATTGACTCTGTCAGGAACAGTTTGAAGCAGGATTGTATGTCATCAACCCGAGATATGGTGTATCACGTTGGCCCTGGGGTCGTCCTGATAACATTTTCAGCCGACAGCCGACCTCTCCTCTCAGGTGGGGATGAAGACGAGGATAAATTCCCATTCTTTGACCGGAATGTAACAACAACCTCAGCAGGGCCCTCTTCCTCGTCACTGGAATGTAACAACAACCTCAGCAGGGCCCTCTTCCTCATCACTGGATTGTTCCACATCGTCTGTCTCTTAGTCTGGATCATATTCTGTGTTGTCTTCAACTTCTGACACTTCCTCCTCTAATGCATCTTCACTGTCAGTTTCCTGGCCTCTCTCCTCCTCACCAGTGTCATGATCAAGAGCCTCACATACAGTATATCGTTTGGTCATTGTGCTGCCACAGAATTAATTGTGATCAAGGCCTCAAATAAGCTTTATATACCAGAGCTGAGAGAAAAGTTCTATATATTATAGAAACAATGTAGCGATTGTTTGTGAGAATTCCAACAGGTTTGGTTCCTATGGGGGAAGATTCTATTGGGGAATATTCCCGTGGGGGTTGCCATGGAAGCCAAGAAGGGGGGTGAGGTGTGTGTGTGTGTGTGTGTGTGTGTGTGTGTGTGTGTGTGTGTGTGTGTGTGTGTGTGTGTGTGTGTGTGTGTGTGTGTGTGTGTGTGTGTGTGTGTGTGTGTGTGTGTGTGTGTGTGTGTGCTCAAACACACATACATGCATGTGGTTTTCTGGGAGTGGAAGTGTGTCCATCTGTTAAATGGGCATGTGCCTGAACTCAATTTTATACACTAATTACCCTACACCCCATTAATTTCTTATGACAGGTCATTTTTTTGACCGGGGAACACCACGGTTGTGCAAAGTTAAATAAAATACCCAAAATGTAAAAATCATCCAAATGTATTGTGTGTGTTCAGATGCCCTGTGTGGAGCCAGAGACAACAGCAGTTCCTACATTTTAATAGATTTTATCAAACAAAACTACCCTACACTATATTTCTGCGACCCTCAGGATGACAAATTAGAGCCAGATTACTGAATGTAAGTACATCATGTACCTTCAGAGGTGAATGTATCAAAACCAGTTGCCGTGATAAAAGTGTTTTGTTGTTGTGCACTATCCTCAAACAATAGCATGGTATCCCCCCCCGGCTGTAATAGCTACTGTAAATTGGCCTGTGCATTAAGATGAACAATAATTGAAGATTTCTGCCCATATAAGACATGTCTATGTCCCAGAAAGTTGGTTGTTGTTTACAACGTCATTCTTGTCACATTTTCGCGTATTGAGCAACAGCTGTCCCGGTTTAGGGACACCGATCCCGTGTTAACCAAAGCAGACTACACCAATATTTTTTTTTTTTTTTTACATTTACGGAGAGCCAGGGGCACACTCCAAAACTCAGAAATTATTTACATTAGAAGTAAATTAGGTAGTATTGGGTGGTATCAGTAGAGTTAGGTAGTATTAGGTAGTATCAGTAGAGTTAGTTAGTATTAGGTAGTATCAGTAGAGTTAGGTAGTATTAGGTAGTATCAGTAGAGTTGGGTAGTATTAGGTAGTATCAGTAGAGTTAGGTAGTAATAGGTAGGTACTATCAGTAGAGTTAGGTAGTATTAGGTACTATCAGTAGAGTTAGGTAGTATTAGGTACTATCAGTAGAGTTAGATAGTATTAGGTAGTATCAGTAGAGTTAGGTAGTATTAGGTAGTATCAGTAGAGTTAGGTATTATCAGAAAGGAGGGGAGAGAGGGAGAGGAGAGAGGGACAAGTAGAGTGGGATGGGAGAGAAGGAGAGGAGAGAGAAGGAGAGGAGAGGTACAGGAGAGAGGGAGAGGGGAGAGAAGGAGAGGAGAGAGAAGGAGCGGAGAAGAGAGATGGAGAGCAGAGAGAAGGGTGGGAGAGAGAAGAAGGGGAGATAAGGAGATTAAAGAGGGATGGGAGGGCAGAGAGGGATGAAATAGAAGGAGTTGAGAGGGGATAGACAGAGTGGAAAAGGCGAGGGGAATCCGGTGGATAACGTTAGCAGCTGAGAGAGAGATGACAGCCGTCAGTTTGAAATCAGGCAATCTGTCTTTGAGGACTCAAGTATGCTAATCCTGGGGAAGGGGTTATAGATGTGTGTGTGTCGAAACCTCTGTGAGTGTGAGTCTATGTATGTGGGTGTATAGTTGAGTGTGTGTGTGTGTGTGTTTGATTATATAAGTGTTTTTCCAGTTGTGTGTGTGTGTGTGTGTGTGAGAGAGAGAGAGAGAGAGAGAGAGAGAGAGAGAGAGAGAGAGAGAGAGAGAGACATACAGACAGACAGACAGACAGACAGACAGAGACACAGAGACACAGAGACAGACAGAGAGAGCATGGGTAAATAAGCTGATGAGAGTGTTCCCAGGGGTTCCATGGTAAGCTGCTGAATTTATAGTGGCTATGCTCCGCGCTATCCACATTTACATGCTAGTCATTTAGCAGACACTCCTATCCAGAGAGACTTACAGGAGAAATTAGGGCTATGTGCCTTACTCATGGAGACGTGAACAGATGTTTCACCTAGTCGGCTCAGGGATTCAAACCAGCGACCTTTTGGTTGATGGCCGAAAGCTCTTAACTGCTAGGCTAACTGCCGCCCGCTATGCTCGGCCCGGGGCTGTGCTCGGCCCGGGGCTGTGCTCGGCCCGGGGCTGTGCTCGGCCCGGGGCTATGCTCGGCCCGGGGCTATGCTCGGCCCGGGGCTATGCTCGGCCAGGGGCTATGCTCGGCCAGGGGCTATGCTCGGCCACAATGTGATTTGTGCTAATGGTTTTTATACCCGACACGGAGCGGAGAACAGACTGAATCCTTTTGATAACTCAAAACCTAAACATTTTTCTTCACTTCTAAGAATAGTTCTCAACACTTTAGTCTGCTGAGAAAATATTTGCCAGGTCAGTCTTCTGTCCTAAACAGAAAAGTGTTTTAACCCTTGTGTAGTCTTAACATTCTGTATATGCCCCTTGTTCTATTTTTTAAAGGTCAAAAATATCTCACCTTCTCTAAACCCTTACAATAAAGCAGCTTAACATTTGTGTTGTCTAAAAAAAAAATGACCTGCCAATATGTATGTTTAAAAGCAGAGAAAACACCCTAAATGTATTTTTTTCAACTTGAAATTTGATGACTTTTCCTAGTGTGACCCCAACATTATAAAAACACTGAAACATCGCTTTTGTTCATATTTCCATGAAAGCTGTACACCACCAGGGCACAAAGTTTGTTGATCCTTTAGATCCGGTAGTTATTAAATCATCTACACACCACAAAATCCACAAATACACCCACATACCCACACACACGCACACACACACCCACACACACAATGAGACATTGAGATGATGTGTGCTACTGATTGAACTCAGACAAAACGAACACTTTCTGGTGAATGTGCAGCATCTCCTCACCACGACCCCTCCACGACCCCTCCACGACCCCTCTATGACCCTCCACGACCCCTCCATGACCCTTCCACGACCCCTCCACGACCCCTCCATGACCCTCCACGACCCCTCCATGACCCTTCCACGACCCCTCCACGACTTCTCCACGACCCTTCCACGACCCCCCCCACACACACACACACACACACACACACACGACTCAAGTTCACAGACAAAATAAAAACAATTTCAACAACAAAGACATTCATTGAAAGCATTGTTTACTAATGGTGAATGCAGTCAGAGGCTATAAAGGTGAGGCAGATGACAGTCCCTCCCAGTTGTCTCTTTGCTGAAGCCATGAGTGCAACGTTTCAGTGACCAACAGGTCGGAGATCTGATTTTTTTTCAGATGTCCAGGAGGAACAAGACAACAAGGATTTAGAAGAGGAGGATGTATCTGAAGAAGAAGATGGGGAATAATACAACCCAGAGCATGATACATCATCTTCAGATGAAAAATAAATCCCCCAAGCTGAAAGAGAGACAGTTTTGTCAAAGAACAGCAAAATAACATGGTCCTTGTCACCATATGACAACCAGGGCAGGAAGGCAGCACAACATGTCATAAGGATGACCCCAGGGCCCACAGGACATGCAGTCAACATGTCATAAGGATGACCCCAGGGCCCACAAGACATGCAGTCAACATGTCATAAGGATGACCCCAGGGCCCACAGGACATGCAGTCAACATGTCATAAGGATGACCCCAGGGCCCACAGGACATGCAGTCAACATGTCATAAGGATGACCCCAGTGCCCAAAAAGGCATGCAGTTGCCCAGGACAACGCCTCAACATTCTACATGTTCATCAAACCAGCCATCGAAAAAAATCATCCTGGAGATGACACATTTGGATGTTTTCTGTAAATATGGAGACAACTGGAAAAGGATGGATGCGTGCCTACATAGGGCTGCTAATCTTAGCGGGTGTGTATTGGTCTCGAGGCGAGTCTACAGAGGGCTGCTAATCTTAGCGGGTGTGTATAGGTCCCGAGGCGAGGCTACATAGGGCTGCTAATATTAGCAGGTGTGTATTGGTCCCGAGGCGAGGCTACATAGGGCTACTAATCTTAGCAGGTGTGTATAGGTCCCGAGGCGTGCCTACATAGGGCTGCTAATCTTAGCGGGTGTTTATTGGTCCCGAGGCGAGGCTACATAGGGCTGCTAATCTTAGCAGCTGTGTATAGGTCCCGAGGCGTGCCTACATAGGGCTGCTAATCTTAGCGGGTGTGTATTGGTCCCGAGGCGAGGCTACATAGATCTGCTAATCTTAGCGGGTGTGTATTGGTCCCGAGGCGAGGCTACATAGGGCTGCTAATCTTAGCGGGTGTGTATTGGTCCCGAGGCGAGGCTACATAGGGCTGCTAATCTTAGCGGGTGTGTATTGGTCCCGAGGCGAGGCTACATAGGGCTGCTAATCTTAGCGGGTGTGTATTGGTCCCGAGGCGAGGCTACATAGGGCTGCTAATCTTAGCGGGTGTGTATTGGTCCCGAGGCGAGGCTACATAGGGCTGCTAATCTTAGCGGGTGTGTATTGGTCCCGAGGCGAGGCTACATAGGGCTGCTAATCTTATCGGGTGTGTATAGGTCCAGAGGCGAGGCTACGTAGGGCTGCTAATCTTAGCGGGTGTGTATAGGTCCAGAGGCGAGGCTACATAGGGCTGCTAATCTTAGCGGGTGTGTATTGGTCCCGAGGCGAGGCTACATAGGGCTGCCAATCTCAGCGGGTGTGTATAGGTCCCGAGGTGAGGCTACATGTAGTGGAAGTGGAAGGGTGATATTCTGTGCCATGATGCCACTGGAAACCTTTTTCCACTTTCTCAAGAATGATACAATTTGCTAACCGTGAGTCAAGACCTGCAAGACGTGTGAGAGACAAACTGGAGGCCATAAGAGAGGTCTGGGGGAAATGGGTGTAGCCATAAGAGAGGTCTGGGTGCAGTGGGTGGAGCCATAAGAGAGGTCTGGGTGCAGTGGGTGGAGCCATAAGAGAGGTCTGGGAGAAGTGGGTGGAGCCATACGAGAGATCTGGGAGCAGTGGGTGGAGCCATAAGAGAGGTCTGGGAGAAGTGGGTGGAGCATCTGCCTTACCTCTACAACCCTGGGCCTGAAGTAACAATGGATGAGCAACTGGTTCCATACAGAGGTACATTTTTATTTTCATATCTGTAGTACAAGTGATTTTCACTGTTAATTTTATTATGTATTGCTTTAATATCATTGATTCATGTGATTGTTTTTTGTGACACTGGTACTAATTACTGATAGTAATCTCTTTTGTCAAAAGGTCACTGTCCTTTCAGGCAGTATATGCCCAGCAAGCCAGCAAAGTATGGCATCAAGATATGGGTGGCCTGTGACGCACAATCTTTGAAACTTGAAAGATGCAAGTCTACACAGGGAAGCCGACCAGTGGAGGCCCGGATAATATCCAGGGGATGCGGATTGTGCTTGATGTGACAGATGGACTGAGGGGGCACAACGTCAAGAGTGACAATTTCTTGACCTCTTATGAACTCAGCCAGCAGCTCCTGAAGAGGAAGATCACCATGTTAAAAAGGACAAGCCTTGGCTCCCCCCTGCACTCCTTGCAACACGTGGGAGAGAGGCCTTCTCATCAAAGTTTGCCTTCACCCCCACCACCACTCTAGTTGTATACCGCCCAAAGAGGAACAAGAATGTGAACGGCTGAGTTCAGTGATCGTGAGGACAGGAAGCCCGTCATCATCCTGGACTACAACCACAACAAAGGAGGCATGGACAACCTGGACAACTTGATTGTAACTTACAGCTGCAGGTGGATGACCCCTCCGCTGGCCCCTGGTCATCTTCCATAACATCATTGATGTGTCCTCATTCAATGCCTTCATGATATGGAACAAGAGCAACCCTACCTGGATACCTGATAAGCGGAACAAGAGGAGAGTGTTCCTGGAGCAGCTGGGAAAGGCACTTGTAACCCCACACATTCAATGAAGGGAGCGTCTCCCCCGCACAGCAGCCTCTGCAGCGCTTGTGAAAGCTGTTCAGCGGTCTAAATCTTGTCCTGATCCACCTGAAGCTGCAGCTGGGGCAGGTAAGAGGAGGAGATGCCAATTCTGCCCCCCAAAGAAGGACTGTAAAACGAATACTATGTGCTGCACATGTGAGAAATACATCTGCAAAGTCCATGTACACACACTAGCATACTGTCCTACATGCGCTAATTAGAGTTGATTGATTTATGTTCATCACATTTTTGTTTTGTGTCAGTTTTTTTAATCTTATTTGTTGTTGTTGTTTATACACCTTGTGTGTTGGGGCAATGGTTAAAAAAATGGGAGAAGACTAGTATTTCATAGTTGATTTCCTCATTGTACAGTATATCACTGAATTACCCCAAAAATTCAAGATTCTTATAGTTTCCCTTCAATATACAATGCAATCAAAACTACTTTCTATTGTAAAAGGTCTGGGTGTAGCTGGTGCAGAGGAGTCAGGCGCAGGACAGCAGAGATGAGTAATAAAAGTAACTTTACCTCAAAATGACCAAATACATGTAGTAACACCAAGCCCACACAAAAGGACCAAATACATGTAGTAACACCAAGCCCACACAAAAGGACCAAATACATGTAGTAACACCAAGCCCACACAAAAGGACCAAATACATGTAGTAACACCAAGCCCACACAAAAGGACCAAATACATGTAGTAACACCAAGCCCACACAAAAGGACCAAATACATGTAGTAACACCAAGCCCACACAAAAGGACCAAATACATGTAGTAACACCAAGCCCACACAAAATTACCATATACATGTAGTAACACCAAGCCCACACAAAAGGACCAAATACATGTAGTAACACCAAGCCCACACAAAATGACCAAATACATGTAGTAACACCAAGCCCACACAAAAGGACCAAATACATGTAGTAACACCAAGCCCACACAAAAGGACCAAATACATGTAGTAACACCAAGCCCACACAAAAGGACCAAATACATGTAGTAACACCAAGCCCACACAAAATGACCAAATACATGTAGTAACACCAAGCCCACACAAAAGGACCAAATACATGTAGTAACACCAAGCCCACACAAAAGGACCAAATACATGTAGTAACACCAAGCCCACACAAAAGGACCAAATACATGTAGTAACACCAAGCCCACACAGAAGGACCAAATACATGTAGTAACACCAAGCCCACACAAAAGGACCAAATACATGTAGTAACACCAAGCCCACACAAAAGGACCAAATACAATATATATAAACACGCACAACAACCATGGGGGGAAAACAGAGAGTTAAATAATGAACATGTAATTGGGGGAATTGAAACCAGGTGCGTAAAACAAAGACTAAACAAATGGAAAGTGAAAAGTGGATCGGCGATGGCTAGAAGGCCGGAGACGATGGCTAGAAGGCTGGAGACGATGGCTAGAAGGCTGGTGACGTCGACCGGACAAGGAGAGGGACCGACTTCGGCGGAAGTCGTAACATTTATACATTTCTGCTACTTTCTTAGGCTGTACAAGTGCTATCTCTAGCTACAACATTAATGTTTACAGCTATGGAGCACCTTTAGCAATAATAAATAATAAATAATAAATCAATAAATCTACTTTAGTAAAGAAAACAATTATGAGGTGTGTTGGAATAAAACGAGTGGTGTCCACATGTCTTTCTGCTTTGTGAAGCGGGAAAACACAGATATTCACAACGTTGGTGATGCAGGTTTTTATCTTCATGAAAAATAGATTTAGGGTTTAAATTTTTATTAATTTGTATTTATTATTGTCTAGGTATGTCAGTCTTCTGTCCTGAACAGGAGGGAAAGTGTTTTAATATGTTTTATTTACTATTGTATAGGACTGTCAGTTTTCTGTCCTAAACAGTAGGGAAAGTGTTTTAATGTTTATTTCATCAGAAATAATTTTGACAGAATTTATGAAAATCCACAACCAATACAGCTGGCAACACTCCAATCTAATTCCATTATTTTCAATTCATGGAACATCCTTTTTTTTTTTCTCACCAATTTCGTAGTATCCAATTGTTGTAGTAGCTACTATCTTGTCTCATCGCTACAACTCCCGTACGGGCTCGGGAGAGACGAAGGTTGAAAGTCATGCGTCCTCCGATACACAACCCAACCAAGCCGCACTGCTTCTTAACACAGCACGCATCCAACCCGGAAGCCAGCCGCACCAATGCGCCGGAGGAAACACCGTGCACCTGGCAACCTTGGTTAGCGCACACTTCGCCCAGCCCGCCACAGGAGTCGCTGGTGCGCGATGAGATAAGGACACCCCTACCGACCAAGCCCTCCCTAACCCGGGCGACGCTAGGCCAATTGTGCGTCGCCCCACGGACCTCCCGGTCGCGGCCGGTTACGACAGAGCCTGGGCGCAAACCCAGGAACTCTGATGGCAGAGCTGGCGCTGCAGTACAGCGCCCTTAACCACTGCGCCACCCGGGAGGCCTATGGAACATCCTTTTTGAGGTCAGAATTTTTTTTTGTAGATTTACGACAAGTTTTTCAAATGACCCATGACCCGGCCAAATGTGGACAAAACCTGTCGTGACCTACGGTTGTAATTTGTTTAGTGAAAAGATAAACAACATTCCCGACTTCACCTTATGTAAACTTGGATTGGATCCAAGTTCCATCCGTGGAACATCCCTCTATAACAGCACAATGAACTGTACTGAATGTCTGTGGAACATCCCTCTATAACAGCACAATGAACTGTACTGAACGTCTGTGGAACATCCCTCTATAACAGCACAATGAACTATACTGAACGTCTGTGGAACATCCCTCTACAACAGCACAATGAACTATACTGAACGTCTGTGGAACATCCCTCTATAACAGCACAATGAACTGTACTGAATGTCTGTGGAACATCCCTCTATAACAGCACAATGAACTATACTGAACGTCTGTGGAACATCCCTCTATAACAGCACAATGAACTATACTGAACGTCCGTGGAACATCCCTCTACAACAGCACAATGAACTATACTGAATGTCCGTGGAACATCCCTCTATAACAGCACAATGAACTATACTGAACGTCCGTGGAACATCCCTCTATAACAGAACAATGAACTGTACTAAGTGGCCGTGGAACATCCCTCTATAACAATTTGCTGTTATTGAGACATGGTTAAGTAAAATGACATTGGTTTGCTCTGCTGCCTTGTACGTCTTGTTAGGGTCACCTTATCAGTATATTGAAACTTAGAAACATTAAGCACATTTAGGCATGTATACTGTAAATAATGGAACATACAGTACATTCCTTTCTTCACTCACACCTACACACAATTACCCATTTCACTCACACACAAACACACACACACACACACACGAATGCACGTACGCACGTACGCACACACACACACACACACGCACGCACACACACACGCGCACACACACACACACACTAACCTAGTGTTCTTATGACACACCCACTGTTCACATGATGAACCCACTGTTCACATGATAAATCCACTGTTCGCATGATAAACCCACCGTTCACATGATAAACCCACCGTTCACATGATAAACCCACTGTTCACATGATAAACCCACCTTTTGCATGAGAAACCCACCGTTCACATGATAAACCCACCGTTCGCATGATAAACCCACCGTTCGCATGATAAACCCACCGTTCGCATGATAAACCCACCGTTCGCATGATAAACCCACCATTCACATGATAAACCCACCGTTCACATGATAAACCCACCGTTCACATGATAAACCCACCGTTCACATGATAAACCCACTGTTCACATGATAAACCCACTGTTCGCATGATAAACCCACCGTTCGCATGATAAACCCACTGTTCACATGATAATCCCACCGTTCACATGATGAACCCACTGTTCACATGATAAATCCACCGTTCGCATGATAAACCCACCGTTCACATGATAAACCCACCGTTCACATGATAAACCCACCATTCACATGATAAACCCACCGTTCACATGATGAACCCACCGTTCACTTGATGAACCCACTGTTCGCATGATAAACCCACCGTTCACATGATAAACCCACCGTTCACATGATAAACCCACCGTTCACATGATAAACCCACCGTTCACATGATGAACCCACCGTTCACTTGATGAACCCACCGTTCACATGATAAACCCACCGTTCACATGATGAACCCACTGTTCACTTGATGAACCCACTGTTCACTTGATGAACCCACCGTTCACTTGATAAACCCACCGTTCACATGATAAACCCACCGTTCACATGATAAACCCACCGTTCACATGATAAATCCACCGTTCGCATGATAAACCCACCGTTCACATGATAAACCCACCGTTCACATGATAAACCCACCATTCACATGATAAACCCACCGTTCACATGATGAACCCACCGTTCACTTGATGAACCCACTGTTCGCATGATAAACCCACCGTTCACATGATAAACCCACCGTTCACATGATAAACCCACCGTTCACATGATAAACCCACCGTTCACATGATGAACCCACCGTTCACTTGATGAACCCACCGTTCACATGATAAACCCACCGTTCACATGATGAACCCACTGTTCACTTGATGAACCCACTGTTCACTTGATGAACCCACCGTTCACTTGATAAACCCACCGTTCACATGATAAACCCACCGTTCACATGATAAACCCACCGTTCACATGATAAACCCACCGTTCACATGATGAACCCACCGTTCACTTGATGAACCCACTGTTCACTTGATGAACCCACTGTTCACATGATGAACCCACTCTTGACTTGATGAACCCACCGTTCGCATGATAAACCCACTGTTCACACACGCGCACACACACACACACACACACTAACCTAGTGTTCTTATGACACACCCACTGTTCACATGATGAACCCACTGTTCACATGATAAATCCACTGTTCGCATGATAAACCCACCGTTCACATGATAAACCCACCGTTCACATGATAAACCCACTGTTCACATGATAAACCCACCTTTTGCATGATAAACCCACCGTTCACATGATAAACCCACCGTTCGCATGATAAACCCACCATTCACATGATGAACCCACCGTTCACTTGATGAACCCACTGTTCGCATGATAAACCCACCGTTCACATGATAAACCCACCGTTCACATGATAAACCCACCGTTCACATGATAAACCCACCGTTCACATGATGAACCCACCGTTCACTTGATGAACCCACCGTTCACATGATAAACCCACCGTTCACATGATGAACCCACTGTTCACTTGATGAACCCACTGTTCACTTGATGAACCCACCGTTCACTTGATAAACCCACCGTTCACATGATAAACCCACCGTTCACATGATAAACCCACCGTTCACATGATAAACCCACCGTTCACATGATGAACCCACCGTTCACTTGATGAACCCACTGTTCACTTGATGAACCCACTGTTCACATGATGAACCCACTCTTGACTTGATGAACCCACCGTTCGCATGATAAACCCACTGTTCACACACGCGCACACACACACACACACACACTAACCTAGTGTTCTTATGACACACCCACTGTTCACATGATGAACCCACTGTTCACATGATAAATCCACTGTTCGCATGATAAACCCACCGTTCACATGATAAACCCACCGTTCACATGATAAACCCACTGTTCACATGATAAACCCACCTTTTGCATGATAAACCCACCGTTCACATGATAAACCCACCGTTCGCATGATAAACCCACCGTTCGCATGATGAACCCACCGTTCGCATGATAAACCCACCGTTCGCATGATAAACCCACCGTTCGCATGATAAACCCACCGTTCACATGATAAACCCACCGTTCACATGATAAACCCACCGTTCACATGATAAACCCACTGTTCACATGATAAACCCACTGTTCACATGATAATCACACCGTTCACATGATGAACCCACTGTTCACATGATAAACCCACCGTTCGCATGATAAACCCACCGTTCACATGATAAACCCACCGTTCACATGATAAACCCACCATTCACATGATAAACCCACCGTTCACATGATGAACCCACCGTTCACTTGATGAACCCACTGTTCACATTATAAACCCACCGTTCACATGATGAACCCACTGTTCACTTGATGAACCCACTGTTCACTTGATGAACCCACTGTTCACTTGATAAACCCACCGTTCACATGATAAACCCACCGTTCACATGATAAACCCACCGTTCACATGATGAACCCACCGTTCACTTGATGAACCCACTGTTCACTTGATGAACCCACTGTTCACATGATGAACCCACTGTTTACTTGATGAACCCACCGTTCGAATGATAAACCCACTGTTCACACACGCGCACACACACACACACACACTAACCTAGTGTTCTTATGACACACCCACTGTTCACATGATGAACCCACTGTTCACATGATAAATCCACTGTTCGCATGATAAACCCACCGTTCACATGATAAACCCACCGTTCACATGATAAACCCACTGTTCACATGATAAACCCACCTTTTGCATGATAAACCCACCGTTCACATGATAAACCCACCGTTCGCATGATAAACCCACCGTTCGCATGATGAACCCACCGTTCGCATGATAAACCCACCGTTCGCATGATAAACCCACCGTTCGCATGATAAACCCACCGTTCACATGATAAACCCACCGTTCACATGATAAACCCACCGTTCACATGATAAACCCACTGTTCACATGATAAACCCACCATTCACATGATAAACCCACCGTTCACATGATGAACCCACCGTTCACTTGATGAACCCACTGTTCACATGATAAACCCACCGTTCACATGATGAACCCACTGTTCACTTGATGAACCCACTGTTCACTTGATGAACCCACTGTTCACTTGATAAACCCACCGTTCACATGATAAACCCACCGTTCGCATGATAAACCCACCGTTCACATGATAAACCCACCGTTCACATGATAAACCCACCGTTCACATAATGAACCCACCGTTCACATGATGAACCCACTGTTCACTTGATGAACCCACTGTTCACTTGATGAACCCACCGTTCACATAATGAACCCACCGTTCGCATGATAAACCCACCGTTCACATGATAAACCCACCGTTCACATGATAAACCCACCGTTCACATGATGAACCCACTGTTCACTTGATGAACCCACCGCTCACTTGATGAACCCACCGTTCACATGATGAACCCACCGTTCACATGATGAACCCACTGTTCACATGATAAACCCACTGTTCACTTGATGAACCCACCGTTCACATGATGAACCCACTGTTCACATGATAAACCCACTGTTCACATGATAATCCCACCGTTCACATGATGAACCCACTGTTTACATGATAAATCCACTGTTCGCATGATAAACCCACCGTTCACATGATAAACCCACCGTTCACATGATAAACCCACCGTTCACATGATAAACCCACCGTTCACATGATAAACCCACTGTTCACATGATAAACCCACTGTTCACATGATAAACCCACCGTTCGCATGATAAACCCACCGTTCACATGATAAACCAACCGTTCACATGATAAACCCACCGTTCACATGATAAACCCACCGTTCACATGATGAACCCACCGTTCACTTGATGAACCCACTGTTCACATGATAAACCCACCGTTCACTTGATAAACCCACCGTTCACATGATAAACCCACCGTTCACATGATAAACCCACCGTTCACATGATAAACCCACCGTTCACATGTTAAACCCACCGTTCACATGATGAACCCACCGTTCACTTGATGAAACCACTGTTCACTTGATGAACCCACTGTTCACATGATGAACCCACTGTTGACTTGATGAACCCACCGTTCGCATGATAAACCCACTGTTCACACATGCGCACACACACACACACACACTAACCTATTGTTCTTATGACACATCCACTGTTCACATGATGTACCCACTGTTCACATGATAAATCCACTGTTCGCATGATAAACCCACCGTTCACATGATAAACCCACCGTTCACATGATAAACCCACTGTTCACATGATAAACCCACATTTTGCATGATAAACCCACCGTTCACATGATAAACCCACCGTTCGCATGATAAACCCACCGTTTGCATGATAAACCCACCGTTCGCATGATAAACCTACCGTTCGCATGATAAACCCACCTTTCACATGATAAACCCACAGTTCACATGATAAACCCACCGTTCACATGATAAACCCACCGTTCACATGATAAACCCACTGTTCACATGATAATCCCACCGTTCACATGATGAACCCACTGTTCACATGATAAATCCACTGTTCGCATGATAAACCCACCGTTCACATGATAAACCCACCGTTCACATGATAAACCCACCGTTCACATGATAAACCCACCGTTCACATGATAAACCAACTGTTCACATGATAAACCCACTGTTCACATGATAAACCCACAGTTCGCATGATAAACCCACCGTTCACATGATAAACCCACCGTTCACATGATAAACCCACCGTTCACATGATAAACCCACCGTTCACATGATGAACCCACCGTTCACATGATGAACCCACTGTTCACTTGATGAACCCACCGTTCACTTGATGAACCCACCGTTCACATGATGAACCCACCGTTCACATGATGAACCCACTGTTCACATGATAAACCCACTGTTCACTTGATGAACCCACCGTTCACATGATGAACCCACTGTTCACATGATAAACCCACTGTTCACATGATAATCCCACCGTTCACATGATGAACCCACTGTTCACATGATAAATCCACTGTTCGCATGATAAACCCACCGTTCACATGATAAACCCACCGTTCACATGATAAACCCACCGTTCACATGATAAACCCACCGTTCACATGATAAACCCACCGTTCACATGATAAACCCACCGTTCACATGATAAATCCACCGTTCACATGTTAAACCCACCGTTCACATGATGAACCCACCGTTCACTTGATGAAACCACTGTTCACTTGATGAACCCACTGTTCACATGATGAACCCACTGTTGACTTGATGAACCCACCGTTCGCATGATAAACCCACTGTTCACACACGCGCACACACACACACACACACTAACCTATTGTTCTTATGACACACCCACTGTTCACATGATGAACCCACTGTTAACATGATAAATCCACTGTTCGCATGATAAACCCACCGTTCACATGATAAACCCACCGTTCACATGATAAACCCACCGTTCACATGATAAACCCACCGTTCACATGATAAACCCACCGTTCACATGATGAACCCACCGTTCACATGATGAACCCACCGTTCACATGATGAACCCACTGTTCACATGATAAACCCACTGTTCACTTGATGAACCCACCGTTCACATGATGAACCCACTGTTCACATGATAAACCCACCGTTCACATGATAAACCCACCGTTCACATGATGAACCCACCGTTCACATGATGAACCCACTGTTCACTTGATGAACCCACTGTTCACATGATAAACCCACTGTTCACTTGATGAACCCACCGTTCACATGATGAACCCACTGTTCACATGATAAACCCACTGTTCACATGATAATCCCACCGTTCACATGATGAACCCACTGTTCACATGATAAATCCACTGTTCGCATGATAAACCCACCGTTCACATGATAAACCCACCGTTCACATGATAAACCCACCGTTCACATGATATACCCACCGTTCACATGATAAACCCACCGTTCACATGATAAACCCACCGTTCACATGATAAATCCACCGTTCACATGTTAAACCCACCGTTCACATGATGAACCCACCGTTCACTTGATGAAACCACTGTTCACTTGATGAACCCACTGTTCACATGATGAACCCACTGTTGACTTGATGAACCCACCGTTCGCATGATAAACCCACTGTTCACACACGCGCACACACACACACACACACTAACCTATTGTTCTTATGACACACCCACTGTTCACATGATGAACCCACTGTTAACATGATAAATCCACTGTTCGCATGATAAACCCACCGTTCACATGATAAACCCACCTTTCACATGATAAACCCACCGTTCACATGATAAACCCACCTTTTGCATGATAAACCCACCGTTCACATGATAAACCCACCGTTCGCATGATAAACCCACCGTTTGCATGATAAACCCACCGTTTGCATGATAAACCCACCGTTCGCATGATAAACCCACCGTTCGCATGATAAACCCACCGTTCACATGATAAACCCACCGTTCACATGATAAACCCACCGTTCACATGATAAACCCACCGTTCACATGATAAACCCACTGTTCACATGATAAACCCACCGTTCACTTGATAAACCCACCGTTCACATGATAAACCCACCGTTCACATGATAAACCCACCGTTCACATGATAAACCCACCGTTCACATGATAAACCCACCGTTCACATGATGAAACCCACTGTTCACTTGATGAACCCACTGTTCACTTGATGAACGCACCGTTCACTTGATAAACCCACCGTTCACATGATAAACCCACCGTTCACATGATAAACCCACCGTTCACATGATAAACCCACCGTTCACATGATAAACCCACCGTTCACATGTTAAACCCACCGTTCACATGATGAACCCACCGTTCACTTGATGAACCCACTGTTCACTTGATGAACCCACCGTTCGCATGATAAACCCACCGTTCACATGATAAACCCACCGTTCACATGATAAACCCACCGTTCACATGATGAGCCCACCGTTCACATGATGAACCCACTGTTCACTTGATGAACCCACTGTTCACTTGATGAACCCACCGTTCACATAATGAACCCACCGTTCGCATGATAAACCCACCGTTCACATGATAAACCCACCGTTCACATGATAAACCCACTGTTCACTTGATGAACCCACCGTTCACTTGATGAACCCACCGTTCACATGATGAACCCACCATTCACATGATGAACCCACTGTTCACATGATAAACCCACTGTTCACTTGATGAACCCACTGTTCACTTGATGAACCCACTGTTCACATGATGAACCCACTGTTCACATGATGAACCCACTGTTCACTTGATGAACCCACCGTTCACTTGATAAACCCACCGTTCACATGATAAACCCACCGTTCACATGATAAACCCACCGTTCACATGATAAACCCACCGTTCACATGTTAAACCCACCGTTCACATGATGAACCCACCGTTCACTTGATGAACCCACTGTTCACTTGATGAACCCACTGTTCACATGATGAACCCACTGTTGACTTGATGAACCCACCGTTCGCATGATAAACCCACCGTTCACATGATAAACCCACCGTTCACATGATAAACCCACCGTTCACATGATAAACCCACCGTTCACATGATAAACCCACCGTTCACACTATGAACCCACCGTTCACATGATGAACCCACTGATCACTTGATGAACCCACCGTTCACTTGATGAACCCACCGTTCACATGATGAACCCACCGTTCACATGATGAACCCACTGTTCACATGATAAACCCACTGTTCACTTGATGAAGGCACTGTTCACTTGATGAACCCACTGTTCACATGATGAACCCACTGTTCACATGATGAACCCACTGTTCACTTGATGAACCCTCTGTTCGCATGATAAACCCACCGTTCGCATGATAAACACACCGTTCACATGATAAACCCACCGTTCACATGATAAACCCACCGTTCACATGATAAACCCACCGTTCACATGATGAAACCCACTGTTCACTTGATGAACCCACTGTTCACTTGATGAACGCACCGTTCACTTGATAAACCCACCGTTCACATGATAAACCCACCGTTCACATGATAAACCCACCGTTCACATGATAAACCCACCGTTCACTTGACACACACACACACACACACACGAACGCACGTACGCACGCACGCACACACACACACACACACACACACACACACACACACACACACACACACGCACGCACACACACACACACACGCGCACACACACACACACACACACTAACCTAGTGTTCTTATGACACACCCACTGTTCACATGATGAACCCACTGTTCACATGATAAATCCACTGTTCGCATGATAAACCCACCGTTCACATGATAAACCCACCGTTCACATGATAAACCCACTGTTCACATGATAAACCCACCTTTTGCATGATAAACCCACCGTTCACATGATAAACCCACCGTTCGCATGATAAACCCACCGTTCGCATGATAAACCCACCGTTCGCATGATAAACCCACCGTTCGCATGATAAACCCACCATTCACATGATAAACCCACCGTTCACATGATAAACCCACCGTTCACATGATAAACCCACCGTTCACATGATAAACCCACTGTTCACATGATAAACCCACTGTTCACATGATAATCCCACCGTTCACATGATGAACCCACTGTTCACATGATAAATCCACTGTTCGCATGATAAACCCACCGTTCACATGATAAACCCACCGTTCACATGATAAACCCACCGTTCACATGTTAAACCCACCGTTCACATGATGAACCCACCGTTCACTTGATGAACCCACTGTTCACTTGATGAACCCACTGTTCACTTGATGAACCCACTGTTCACATGATGAACCCACTGTTGACTTGATGAACCCACCGTTCGCATGATAAACCCACCGTTCACATGATAAACCCACCGTTCACATGATAAACCCACCGTTCACATGATGAACCCACCGTTCACATGATAAACCCACCGTTCACATGATAAACCCACCGTTCACATGATAAACCCACCGTTCACATGATAAACCCACCGTTCACATGATGAACCCACTGTTCACTTGATGAACCCACTGTTCACTTGATGAACCCACTGTTCACATGATGAACCCACCGTTCACTTGATGAACCCACTGTTCACTTGATGAACCCACTGTTCACATGATAAACCCACCGTTCACTTGATGAACCCACCGTTCACATGATGAACCCACCGTTCACATGATGAACCCACTGTTCACATAATGAACCCACTGTTCACTTGATGAACCCACCGTTCGCATGATAAACCCACTGTTCACTTGATGAACCCACTGTTCGCATGATAAACCCACTGTTCACTTGATAAACCCACCGTTCACATGATGAACCCACCGTTCGCATGATAAACCCACTGTTCACATGGTAAACCCTCTGTTCACATGATAAACCCACTGTTCACATGATAAACCCACTGTTCACATGATGAATCCACCGTACACATGATAAACCCTCTGTTCACATAATAAACCCACTGTACACATGATGAACCCACCGTTCGCATGATAAACCCACTGTTCACTTGATGAACCCACTGTTCACTTGATGAACCCACTGTTCACATGATAAACCCACTGTTCACTTGATGAACCCACTGTTCGCATGATAAACCCACTGTTCACTTGATAAACCCACCGTTCACATGATGAACCCACCGTTCGCATGATAAACCCACCGTTCACATGATAAACCCACCGTTCACATGATAAACCCACTGTTCACATGATGAACCCACCGTTCACATGATGAACCCACCGTTCGCATGATAAACCCACCGTTCACATGATAAACCCACCGTTCACATGATAAACCCACTGTTCACATGATGAACCCACCGTTCACATGATGAACCCACCGTTCACATGATGAACCCACCGTTCGCATGATAAACCCACCGTTCACATGATAAACCCACCGTTCACATGATAAACCCACTGTTCACATGATGAACCCACCGTTCGCATGATGAACCCACTGTTCACTTGATGAACCCACCGTTCACATGATGAACCCACTGTTCACATGATAAACCCACCGTTCGCATGATGAACCCACCGTTCACATGATAAACCCACCGTTCACATGATGAACCCACCGTTCACATGATAAACCCATTCACTCAAAGGTAAATGTTGGACCTGAATGAATGCCAGGGATACATTCCTGCATACATAAACACAAAGTGCTCTACAAACAAACCTGCACCAACTTATTCTCTCTCTCACTTCTTCTTAAAAACTCAAACACACAATTCTCTTCACTTATCTGTGTATTTATCTCAGGCTCTCAAACACAGAGTTAGACACACACACACACACACAAAGAAACACAGAGGTATGTGGCAAATAAGAAATGTCTGGCACCTGGCTGACATTAGTGATTTAACTATTTCTCTGCAGTCCCTGGTGATCTCTCTCTCTCTCTCTCTCTCGCTCTCTCCTCTTCTTTTCTCTTCTCTCCCCTCCCTTCCCATCTTTCTCTTCTCTTCTCTTCTCTTCTCTTCTCTTCTCTTCTCTTCTCTGTCTCTCGCTCTCTCTCTCTCTCTCTCTCTCTCTCTCTCCCCTCCCTTCCCATCTCTCTATCTATCCTCCCAAATCTCTCTCTCTCTCTCTCTCTCTCTCTCTCCCCTCCCTTCCAATCTCTCTCTCTACCCTCCCAAATCTCTCTCTCTCTCTCTCTCTCTCTCTCTCTCTCTCTCTCTTTCTACCCTCCTATCTCTCTCTCTCTCTCTCTCTCTCTCTCATCTCTAGCCTCCCATCTATCTCTCTCTATCTCCCTCTCTCTCTTTCTACCCTCCCATCTCTCTCTCTCTCCTCTCTACCCTCCCATATTTCTCTTTCTCTCTCTACCCTCCCATATCTCTCACCCTTCTCTCCCTCCCTCCTCTTCAATTATTCAGTCTATATCTCATTTAGTCTTCACCCAGACATCATCACTCCCCCTCATAATCATCCATTTCATAAGCCCTGCGTGGCTGGCTGGCTGGCTGGCTCTGTAAGGATCAGTGTTGTAATAAGACTCTGTTTAAACATGTTACAGAGTTTGAAGGAGTGTGAATACTATGTGGGGGGTACATGATACCATTTGTGAGCCTGTGAATTATGATTAAATGTGTACTTTTTGTGATTATGTTTTTAATCACAATTCACACGTCCTGTTGTGTTTGTTTCATGTTCATTCATTCTGTGTTCCCGGTCCAAAATGGCCGCCCCCTTTATAGCTGATTATAAATCCATAATAATACATATATTATCACCTAATGTTGTGTTACATCTTTCTATCAACTTAAGTTCTTGTGAACATTATGTGTTTTGAATTTTTATTTGCTATTTATGGTCTGTAGGCCTCATTGACCTGAGCTCATACAACTCGTTATTGAGTAGAAAAAAACATAATGTATGAATTATTTTGACTAAAACAAATACTCAGATGAAACATATTGTGATATTCATCACAGACTACTTTGTGTCAAAGTTTAACAAGGACTCTCTCCTCCTCACCAGTGTCATGATCAAAGATATGATCAAGAGCCTCACATACAGGATATTGTTTGGTCATTGTGCTGCCACAGAATGAATTGTGATCAAGGCCTCAAATAAGCTTTATATGCCAGAGCTGAGAGAAAAGTTCTATATATTATAGAAAAAATGTTGCGATTGTTTGTGAGAATTCCAACAGGTTTGGTTCCTGTGGGGGAAAGAATCTTTTGGGGAAAGGTTCCTGTAGGGGTTGCCATGGAAGCAAATGTACTAAGATTAGAGAGGTAAGGCAATAAACAAGCAATAGAGATGAAATAATTACAATTTCGCATCAACACTGAAGTGATAGATGTGCAGAAGATGAATGTGCAAGTAGAGATACTGGGGTGCAAAGGAGCAACACATAAATAACAATATGGGAATGAGGTATTTGGATGGGCTATTTACAGATGGGCTATTTACAGATGGGCTATTTACAGATGGGCTATTTACAGATGGGCTATTTACAGATGGGCTATTTACAGATGGGCTATTTACAGATGGGCTATTTACAGATGGGCTATTTACAGATGGGCTATTTACAGATGGGCTATTTACAGATGGGCTATTTACAGATGGGCTATTTACAGATGGGGTATTTACAGATGGGCTATTTACAGATGGGCTATTTACAGATGGGCTATTTACAGATGGGCTATTTACAGATGGGCTATTTACAGATGGGCTATTTACAGATGGGCTATTTACAGATGGGCTATTTACAGATGGGCTATTTACAGATGGGCTATTTACAGATGGGCTATTTACAGATGGGGTATTTACAGATGGGCTATTTACAGATGGGCAATGTAAAGGTGCATATACATATATATATATATATACTTTTTCCAATTGCTTGGAGACAATACACATGAAGCTAAGATAATTTGTTCATGGGAACTAAAATCAGCTGTTCAAAATAAGACAACTTGACATCAAAGTATTACCATTTCAAAATGCAATTCACACATTACATCTGAGATGACTGTCTATTCATTTCATTACAATGATCTGACTATCAATTGATACAACTTCTCAAAATGATAAGTAACTGTTGCATTACTCTAAATGCATAGTTTTATGGAAACTCACAAACAATATTCCATGTTTCGATCATGAAAGTTTCAGGATAACGAGATCCATTGACACCAATTACCGTGGACCATGAACCAATTGGACTGCATTATCTATGGATGTAATATTTCATCATCATTCTTCATCAGACACTGTTTCTATGGTCCCATAGAGACCCATGAGAGTCCAGCCCAACTTGAGTCGATTGGCGTCCATAATTCGAACCAGTGGCGTCCATAATTCGAACCTTCAGAAATGAGAACAGGTATGCAACTATCTAATAACTCTTTTAGCATTACAGTAATGTACTGTAAAATACGTATGACTGCATAGTATTGCATACACATTTGTAACTCTAAGCCATCCATTTACTGCACTGCATTGAATGAATGAGGTTGGTTATCAGGCTGTACTACACGTTGTTGTACATTGTTTACAGTTCCTATGCTGAACACATACTGTGTTTGAATTCGGTACAGAGTGGAAAGGCAAAGACATCATGGAGGACGAGAGACTGCAATTATAAATATGGTCTATGTGGGGACATAGAGGTTGCCTCTGTCCAAGGTTGGATACACCATGCTAGGAGATACTTCCCTCGATGTTTGGCAAGAGAAAACGTATCCTGTGATGTGGACGAAGTATTGTGGCCAGACCCAGGCCGGAGAAGAGATGGTTTTGTTGTATGCTACTGTATACAACAGTAATGTTTGGCCTAAGAAATATTTTGTCTCTACATTGTATTGGTGTTTACAGTGTTCTTGTTACCCCTCTCAGCAGATTACTTTCACTGTAGAACATTGTATTGGTGTTTACAGTGTACTTGTTACCCCTCTCAGCAGATTACCTTCACTGTAGAACATTGCATTGGTGTTTACAGTGTTCGTGTTACCCCTCTCAGCAGATTACCTTCACTGTAGAACATTGCATTGGTGTTTACAGTGTTCTTGTTACCCCTCTCAGCAGATTACCTTCACTGTAGAACATTGCATTGGTGTTTACAGTGTTCTTGTTACCCCTCTCAGCAGATTACTTTCACTGTAGAACATTGCATTGGTGTTTACAGTGTTCTTGTTACCCCTCTCAGCAGATTACCTTCACTGTAGAACATTGCATTGGTGTTTACAGTGTACTTGTTACCCCTCTCAGCAGATTACTTTCACTGTAGAACATTGCATTGGTGTTTACAGTGTACTTGTTACCCCTCTCAGCAGATTACTTTCACTGTAGAACATTACATTGGTGTTTACAGTGTACTTGTTACCCCTCTCAGCAGATTACTTTCACTGTAGAACATTACATTGGTGTTTACAGTGTACTTGTTACCCCTCTCAGCCGATTACTTTCACTGTAGAACATTGTATTGAAATGTAGATATAAGCCTATGAAAGACCAAAGAGCTTTAGATTTAGAACAACAGTGTTTACATGGTATATCCAGAAATGTACTATTATGAAAGCAGTGTTTACCATTTGATGCCAATGCTTCATTCTGACATGTGTTCATGGCATTTTGAATGCAGTGTTACATTTTGAAGGAGATGTGAGGCATTTTGCATTTTGTGTGAGCAGTTTTGGGAATTGTGTGTAGAGCTTTGAAAAAAAAGGAGACAGTTTTGAAAACTTGTGTAAGTAGTTTGGAAAAAACTCTCCTTCCTTCTCTTCTTTGCCCTCGTCCTCTTCTTCCTCTCCCTCCTACTACTCTTGCTCTCTGTCCATTGTTGGCATCCATTGTTCAAAACAGGTAAACTGACCTTTGACCTATTTATAGGCCTATACTACAGTAAAGCAGTGATTGGTTAGTGATCAGTTAAGCTATTAGTGTTTGCACATGTGAGGAGTGTGTGTGTGACCTGGTGAATAAGTGTAGCATTTTGATTGGTTGTGTTTGGAAAAGGAAAGCAAGTCACTTCCTGTTATATTTTTGTGTTTTAGGTTAGAGAATTGTGTGTAGTGTTTTGAAAAAAGGGTTTTATGCAATTGACAACTGAGTCAAAGGCTGAGAAATAGCTTATGGTTTTGGATATTTGGTGTGTAGTTTTACACTTTGAGTGAGAGGTTTCAAAAATTGTGTGACATGAAAAGATTGTGTGTAAGCAGTTGGAAAAAACTGTAATAAAAACCCTTATTACGCATTCCTGCGCCTGTCTCCCGAAGAAGAGAGAATGTAGAGAGTGTAGGGAGTGTAGAGAGGGTAGAGAGGGTAGAGAGTGTAGAGAGTCTAGAGAGGGTAGAGAGTGTAGAGAGTCTAGAGTGTGTAGAGAGGGTAGAGAGTCTAGAGAGTGTAGAGAGTGTGTAGAGAGGGTAGAAAGTCTAGAGAGTGTAGAGTGTGTAGAGAGGGTAGAGAGGGTAGAGAGTGTGTAGAGAGGGTAGAGAGGGTAGAGAGTGTAGAGAGGGTAGAGAGGGTAGAGAGTGTAGAGAGTCTAGAGAGGGTAGCGAGTGTAGAGAGTCTAGAGTGTGTAGAGAGGGTAGAGAGTCTAGAGAGTGTAGAGTGTGTGTAGAGAGGGTAGAAAGTCTAGAGAGTGTAGAGAGTGTGTAGAGAGGGTAGAAAGTCTAGAGAGTGTAGAGAGTGTAGAGAGTGTGTAGAGAGGGTAGAGAGTGTATAGAGTGTAGAGAGTGTATAGAGTGTGTAGAGAGGGTAGAGAGGGTAGAGAGGGTAGAGAGTGTGGAGAGGGTAGAGAGTGTAGAGAGGGTAGAGAGGGTAGAGAGTGTAGAGAGTGTAGAGAGGGTAGAGAGTGTAGAGAGGGTAGAGAGTCTAGAGTGTGTAGAGAGGGTAGAGAGTCTCGAGAGGGTAGAGAGTGTAGAGAGTGTATAGAGTGTAGAGAGGGTAGAGAGTTTAGAGTGTGTAGAGATGGTAGAGCGTCTAGAGAGGGTAGAGAATGTAGAGAGTGTATAGAGTGTAGAGAGTGTAGAGAGTACAACATACTCTGACTCAGAGTACAATCTGTGTCCCAGATGGGCATGCTAAGTCCACACAGCCCTTGGTGGTTCAGTGGTAACCCTTGGTTACACAGGTTAAAATGTCCTTTAAAAATGGTTTCCTGGAGTGTACTTAGAATAAGAAAGAAAGAGGGAAGTTTTGGACCAGAGAGTGCAGCGGTACTTTAGATAAAACAACAATGGTGGTTAGAGCTACCTGTTCCTGTGTGTGTCCCTGTGTGTTTCTGAGTGTGTGTGTGTGTGTGTGTGTCCCTGTGTGTGTGTGTGTGTGTCCCTGTGTGTGTGTGTCCCTGTGTGTTTCTGAGTGTGTGTGTGTGTGTCCCTGTGTGTGTGTGTGTGTGTGTCCCTGTGTGTGTGTGTGTGTGTGTGTGTGTCCCTGTGTGTTTGCGTGCGTGTGTGTTTCTCTGTGTGTGTGTGTGTGTGTGTGTGTGTGTGTGTCCCTCTGTGTGTGTCCCTGTGTGTCCCTGTGTGTGTGTGTCCCTGTGTGTTTCTCTGTGTGTGTGTGTGTGTGTGTGTGTGTGTATGTGTGTGTGTGTGTGTGTGTGTGTGTGTGTGTGTGTCCCTGTGTGTTTGTGTGTGTGTGTGTGTCCCTGTGTGTGTGTGTCCTTGTGTGTGTGTGTGTGAGTGTTTACATGCATGCATGTGTTTGTGTGTGTTCTTGTGTGTGTGTGTCCCTGTGTGTGTGTGTGTGTGTGTGTCCCTGTGTGTGTGTGTCCTTGTGTGTGTGTGTGTGTTTACATGCATGAATGTGTTTGTGTGTGTTCTTGTGTGTGTGTGTGTGTGTGTGTGTGTGTGTGTGTGTGTGTGTGTGTGTGTGTGTGTGTGTGTGTGTGTGTGTGTGTGTGTGTGTGTGTGTGTGTGTGTGTGTGTGTGTGTGGATGTGTGTGTGTGTGTGTGTGTGTGTGTGTGTGTGTGTGTGTGTGTGTGTGTGTGTGTGTGTGGATGTGTGTGTGTGTGTGCGTGTGCGTGTGTGTGTGTGTGTGTGTGTGCGTGCATGCAAGTATGTGTAAAACTTAAATGTCTCAGTTCCTGCTTGTCTACCATGGCAACACTGAACGGATGAAGTTTAGTAGAGAGCACCATTCAACAGGCAGGCTGTGTATTAATCATACCAACTCAATTGCTACACATGTAGAACAGAAAAGCAATGCAGACAGTATTTGTGTCCCAAATGGCACCCTATTCCCTATATAGTACACTACTTTAGACCAGAGCCCTATGGCACCCTCTGTAGTGAACTACTTTAGACCAGAGCCCTATGGCACCCTCTGTAGTGCACTACTTTAGACCAGAGACCTATGGAACCCTATTCCCTATATAGTGCACTACTTTAGACGAGAGCCCTATGGAACCCTATTCCCTATGTAGTGCACTACTTTAGACGAGAGCCCTATGGAACCCTATTCCCTATATAGTGCACTACTTTAGACGAGAGCCCTATGGAACCCTATTCCCTATATAGTGCACTACTTTAGACCAGAACCCTATAGAACCATATTCCCTATATAGTGCACTACTTTAGACCAGAGCCCTATGGAACCCTATTCCCTATATAGTGCACTACTTTAGACCAGAACCCTATAGAACCCTATTCCCTATATAGTACACTACTTTAGACCAGAGCCCTATGGAACCCTATTCCCTTTATAGTGCACTACTTTAGACCAGAGCCCTATAGCACCCTATTCCTTATAATATTGATGATGTTAAAACACGAGAAACAGTTGAAGTAGGACGTTTACATGTACCTTAGCCAAATACATTTACGCTCAGTATCTCACAATTCCTGACATTTTATCCTATGAAAAATTCCCTGTCTTAGGTCAGTTAGGATCTCAAATGTATTTTAAGAATTTTAAATGTCAGAATAAGAGTAGAGAGAATGATTTATTTCAGCTTTTATTTATTTATTCACATTCCCAATGGGTCAGAAGTTTACATGCAATTCAATTAGTATTTGGTAGCAATGCCTTAAAATTGTTTAACTTGGGTCAAATGTTTCTGGTAGCCTTCCACAAGCTTCCCACAATAAGTTGGGATGAATTTTGGCCCATTCCTCCTAACAGAGCTGGTTTCTAGGCCTCCCGCTCACACACGCTTTTTCAGTTCTGCCCACAAATTATCTATAGGATTGAGGTCAGGGCTTTGAGATGTCCATTCCAATACCTTGACTTTGTTGTCCTTAAGCCATTTTTCCACAACTTTGTAAGTATGCTTGGGGTCATTGTTCATTTGGAAGACCCATTTGCGACCAAGCTTTAACTTCTTGGTGACTGGGGGGCAGTATTGAGTAGCTTGGATGAATAAGGTGCCCAGAGTAAACTGCCTGCTACTCTGTCACAGATGCTAATATATTCACATAGAAAACACTCTGAAGTTTCTAAAACTGTTTGAATGATGTCTGTGAGTATAACAGAACTCATATGGCAGGCGAAAACCTGAGAAAAATCCAACCGGGAAGTGGGAAATCTGAGGTTTGTAGTTTTTCAACTCTTTGCCATTCCAAAATAAAGTGTTAATGGGGTCATATTGCACTTCATAAGGCTTCAACTAGATGTCAACAGTCTTTGGAACGTTGTTTCAGGCTTCTACTGTGAAGTGGGGGCGAATGAGAGCTGATTGAGCCAGAGGTCTGCCAGAGTGGCATGAGCTGACCACGCGCGTCCACGTGAGAGTTAGTTTGAGTTCCATTGCATTTCTGAAGACAAAGGAATTCTCCGGTTCGAACATTATTGAATATTTATGATAAAAAGATCCTAAAGATTGATTCTATCCATCGTTTGACATGTTTCTACAGACTGTAATGGAACTTTTTGACTTCTTGTCTGCTCGCGCCTCATGAATTTGGATTACTGGGCTAAACGCGCAAACAAAAAGGAGGTATTTGGACATAAATGATGAACTTTATCAAACATATCAAACATTTATTGTGGAACTGGGATTCCTGGGAGTGCATTCTGATGAAGATCATCAAAGGTAAGTGAATATTTATAATGCTATTTCTGACTTTGTTGACTCCACAAGATGGAGGATATCTGTATGGCTCGTTTTTGTGTCTGAGCGCCGTCTCAGATTATTGCATGGTGTGATTTTTCGGTAAAGCTTTTTTGAAATCTGACACAGCAGTTGCATTAACGTTTAAAAATACCTAAAGTTGTATTACAAAAGTAGTTTGAAATGTTTTGGCAAAGTTTACAGGTAAGTTTTGAAATATTTTGTAGTGACGTTTCGCAAATTGGAAGCTGTTTTTTTCTGGATTAAACTCGCCAAATAAATGGACATTTTGGATATGTATCGACAGAATTAATCGAACAAAAGGACCATTTGTCATGTTTATGGGACAAAAGAAGCTCGGCAAAGCTAAGGCATGATTTATATTTTGTTTCTGCGTTTTGTGTGGTGCCTGCAGGTTTGAAATATGCTATTCTCTCTTTGTTTACTGTTGTGCTATCATCAGATAATAGCTTCTTATGCTTTCGCCGAAAAGCCTTTTTGAAATCTGATTTGTTGGCTGGATTCACAACGAGTGTAGCTTTAATTTGGTATCTTACATGTGTGATTTAATGAAAGTTAGAATTTTATAGCATTTTGTTTTTATTTGGCGCTCTGCATTTTTCCTGGCAATTGGCCAGGGGGGACATTTGCGTCCCGCCTATCCCAGAGGGGAGAAGTTTATCTAAAGTTCCATGCATAACAGTATCTTTTATCAATGTTTATTATGAGTATTTCTGTAAATTGATGTGGCTCTCTGCAAAATCACAGGATGTTTTGGAAGCAAAACATTACTGAACGTAACGCGCCAATGTAAACTGAGATTTTAGGATGTAAATATAAACTTTATCTTACAAAACATACATGTATTGTGTACCATGAAGTCCTATGAGTGTCATCTGATGAAGATCATCAAAGGTTAGTGATTAATTTATCTCTATTTCTGCTTTTTGTCACTCCTCTCTGGTTTCCCCATAGAATATCCCCATAGAGTATCACCATAGTGTTTCCCCATAGAGTATCACCATAGAATATCACCATAGAATATCACCATAGAATATCACCATAGAATATCACCATAGAATATCACCATATAATATCACCATAGAATATCACCATATAATATCCCCATAGAGTATCACCATAGAATATCACCATAGAATATCACCATATAATATCCCCATAGAGTGTCACCATAGAATATCACCATAGAATATCACCATAGAGTATCACCATAGAGTATCACCATACAATATCACCATAGAATATCCCCATAGAGTATCACCATAGTCTTTCCCCATAGACTATCACCATAGACTATCACCATAGAATATCACCATAGAATATCACCATATAATATCCCCATAGAGTATCACCATAGAATATCACCATATAATATCCCCATAGAGTGTCACCATAGAATATCACCATAGAATATCACCATAGAGTATCACCATAGAATATCACCATATAATATCCCCATAGAGTATCACCATATAATATCCCCATAGAGTATCACCATATAATATCACCATAGAATATCCCCATAGAGTATCATCATAGTCTTTCCCCATAGACTATCACCATAGAATATCCCCATAGACTATCACCAAAGAACATCCCCATAGACTATCACCATAGAATATCCCCATAGAATATCACCATAGAACATCCCCATAGACTATCACCATAGAATATCCCCATAGAGTATCACCATAGTGTTTCCCCATACAGTATCCCCATAGAGTATTACCGTATAGTATTCCCATAGAATATCCCCATAGACTTTCACCATAGACTATCACCATAGAGTATTACCATATAGTATTCCCACAGAGTATCCCCATAGACTATCACCATAGAGTATCCCCATAGAGTATTCCCATAGACTATCTCTATAGATTATCACCATAGAGTATTCCCATATAGTATTCCCACAGAGTATCCCCATAGACTATCACCATAGAGCATCCCCATAGAGTATTCCCATAGACTATCTCTATAGACTATCACCATAGAGTATTCCCATAGACTATCTCTATAGACTATCACCATAGAGTATTCCCATAGACTACCACAATAGAGCATCCCCATAGAGTCTCACCATAGATTTTCACCATAGAATATCAACATAGACTATCACCACAGATTTTCACCATAAGATATCAACATAGACTATCACCATAGATTTTCACCATAGGATATCAACATAGAGTTTCACCATAGATCTTCACCATAGAATATCAACATAGACTATCACCATAGATTTTCACCATAGGATATCAACATAGACTATCACCATAGGATATCAACATAGTACATCAACATAGGATATCAACATAGAATATCCCCTTAGTTGCACCTTCTCAAACTAGGGCGCTCTTCAATCTGTATCATGGAAGTTCAGCGTTTAAGTGTGATAAAGAGTGATTCACTGTAAACATTGATCTCTCTCTCTCACTCTCTCTCTCTCTCTCTCTCTCTCTCTCTCTCTCACTCTCTCTCACTCTCTCTCTCTCTCTCTCTCTCTCTCTCTCTCTCTCTCTCTCTCTCTCTCACTCTCTCTCTCTCTCTCTCTCACTCTCTCTCTCTCTCTCTCTCTCTCTCTCTCTCTCTCTCTCTCTCTCTCTCTCTCTCTCTTTCACTCCCATTCTTACTTGAGACCTATTGTTTCAGCAAGTAAGTAGCTGACGCATATGGTATAGGGTGCCATAGGGCTCTGTTCTATTGTAGTGCACTATATATAGGGAATAGGGTTCCATAGGGCTCTGGTCTAAAGCAGTGCAGTATGTAGGAAATAAGGTGCCATTTGGGACACGTGGTTGGCGTGGTTCCCGCACTAGAAGTGTCCACTTATCAACGACCCTTCTCCATTCTCTCAGGAGGGTCAAGGGGTCAAACGGCCATTACCCATACGTAAGGGCATTTTCCTCCACTCTTTTTGCTCGCTAGGCACTTTGATCCTCACTAAATCACATTACACAGCCATTAGTGAAGCATTATGAACCAGAGTTTATATGACAAAGCAGAGAGAGAGGGAGAGAGAGAGAAAGGCAGAGAGGGAGGAAGAGTGGGAGAGAGAGAGAGAGAGAGAGGCAGAGAGAGAGAGAGAGAGAGAGAGAGAGAGAGAGAGGCAGAGAGAGGGGGTGGATAGGGGATGCTGAATAGCTCAACCCTGGCAAGTTGAAGAGGTAGGGAGGGGTGTGTCTCAATAGTCTTTGGATAGTTCCCCTCCTGCTGTCTATCGTGTAGGTCATGGAGTTTATCGTGGACATGTTATGGGGAAAAACTCCTGACCTTAATTGTATGAACTGAACTGAAAAGGTTGTTTAAATATAGTACAAATATAATAGAAACCTGCAAGAGGATTACCCTTTCCTGTCTGTCAGAAGTTAGTATGGGTGAAGGAAAGGAGACGAGGAGAGCAGGCTGCCTCACACTATCGAGATGCACCCCTTGGCCAGATTGGAACTGACGCTGTCCCAATAAGTTCCTCTCCAGGTTGAGAGGAGGCTTCGAGGTTGTACCTTGGGGAATGTTTTTTTGTCTAGAAGGTCCCCACAACCCCAGAGGCTCCTGTGAAAATTTTTTGGGAGAATCAGTCTGTGCAAATACAATGAAAATGGGTTTGAATTTTAAACACATCAAAGATGGTAAAAGGATGAAGAAAATGCCAGAAAGGTGACTTTTTCTGACCTTGGATGAAAAGTAGAAATGTGACATTTGCAAGTTCTGAAGAAACTCTTGAAATCCCTAATATCTCCCCTCATGAAGGTATAATTTAAAAGTGTCTAATGATAGGGGAAGCAGAGGGAAATGCTTTTCATGGACTGGGACACGATGTACCGTGTGCCTAAAAGCCTATTTTTCTGAAGAGGGAGGTAATGGATCACACTGGCAGAGGCCAGGAGAGAGGGAGACAAAAAGAGAGAGAGAGAGAGAGCAAGAGAGAGAGAGAGAGAGAGAGAGAGAGAGAGAGAGAGAGAGGAGAGGAGAGGGAGGGAGGGAGGGAGGGAGGGAGGGAGGGAGGGAGGGAGGGAGGGAGGGAGGGAGGGAGGGAGGGAGGGAGGGAGGGAGGGGAGTAGACGAAGAGAGAGAGGAGGAGAGAGGGAGACAAAAAGAGAGAGAAGTGAGGGAGGATAGGGAGGGGAGTAAACGAAGAGAGAGATGGATAGAGAGAGAGAGAGAGAGAGAGAGAGAGAGAGAGAGACTGTGAGAGTGTGATCTCTCTCTCTCTCTCTTCCTCTCTCTCTTCGTCTACTCCCCTCCTCCTCCCTCCCTCCCTCCCTCCCTCTCTCTTCTCTCTCTCTCTGTCTCTCTCTGTCTTCCTGTGATCCATTACCCTTACCACCTGGGGGGCGGGATGTCAGGAAGTCCAGGATCCAGTTGCAGAGTGAGGAATTTAGTCCCAGTGTCCTTAGTTTAGTTGAGCGCTCTATGTTGTTGAACTCTGAGCTGTAGTCAGTGTATAGCATTCTAATGTAGGTGTTCCTTTTGTCCAGGTGTGAAAGGGCAGGTTGGAGTGCAATAGATTTTGCAATAGATTTTGCGTCATCTGTGGATCTGTTGGGGCGGTACGCATATTGGATTGGGTCTAGGGTTTCTGAGATAATGGTGTTGATGTGATTCCGGACCAGCCTTTCAAAGTACTTCATGGCTACAGACGTGAGTGCTATCTGTCCGTAGTCATTTATGCAGGTTACCTTGGTGTTCTTGGGCACAGGGACCATGGTGGTCTGCCTGAAATATGTTGGTATTACAGACTCGGTCAGGGACAGGTTGAAAATGTCAGTGAAGACACTTGCCAGTTGGTCAGCATATGCTCAGAGTACATGTCCTGGTAATCCGTCTGGCCCTGCGGCCTTGTGAATGTTGACATGTTTAAAGGTCTAACTCACATCGGCTACAGAGAGATTGATCACACAGTAGTCCAGAACAGCTGGTCCTCTCATGCATGTTTAAGTGTTGCTTGCCTCGAAGCGAGCACCAAAGTAATTTATCTAATGTGTTAGGCTAGTGTCACTGGGCAGCTCGCGGCTGTGGTTCCCTTTGTAGTCCGTAACAGTTTGCAAGCCCTGCCACATCCGACGAGCGTCAGAGCCGGTGTAGTACAATTCGATCTTAGTCCTGTATTGATGCTTTGCCTGTTTGATGGTTCATCCAGGGGCATAGCGGGATTTCTTATAAGCGTCCGGGTTAGAGTCCCACTCTTTGAAAGCGGCAGCTCTACACTTTAGCTCAGTGCGGATGTTAGCTGTAATTCATGGCTTCTGGTTGGGGTATGTACGTACAGTCACTGTGGGGGTGACGTCATTGATACACTTATTGATGATGCCAATGACTGATGTGGTGTCCTCCTTAATGTCATCGGAAGAATCCCGGAACATGTTCCAGTCTGTGCTAGCAAAACAGTCCTGTAGTTTAGCATCTGCTACATCTCATCATTTCCGTATTGAGTGAGTCACTGGTACATCCTTCTTCAGTTTTTGCTTTTAAGCAGGAATCAGGAGGATAAAATTAGGGTCAAATTTGCCAAATGGAGGGCAAGGGAGAGCATTGTACACATCTCTTTGTGGAGTAAAGAGAGAGAGGTTTTTCCCCTCTGGATGAGCATATTTCTGTTTGCTTATGGCCTTATACAGCTCGTTGAGTACGGTCTAAGTGCCAGCATCGGTTTGTGCTACGAATAATACAGATGAAACCTCTCTTGGTAAACAGTGTGGTCTACAGCTTACCAACAGATACAATACCTCATGCGAGCAAAACGTTGAGACCGTCTTAATTTGAGATTCTGTACGCCAGCTGTTATTTACAAACAGACCTTCACCCCTTGTCTTACCGGAGGCAGCTGTTCTGTCTTGCCGATCCACAGTAAACCAGCTGTCTGTTATCCATGTCGTTGTTCAGCCACTACTTGTGAAACATAAGA
Source organism: Oncorhynchus mykiss (assembly GCF_013265735.2). Classification (NCBI taxonomy): domain Eukaryota; kingdom Metazoa; phylum Chordata; class Actinopteri; order Salmoniformes; family Salmonidae; genus Oncorhynchus; species Oncorhynchus mykiss. Next base: position 4,695,160 of record NC_050572.1, on the reverse strand, counting down.
TATTACATTTTTTATGACTCGTTGATAGTCTTGATCAAAGCTCATCCATTTTGTTATCCAATGATTGCACGTTAGCTAATAGGACTGATGGTAGAGGTGGATTACCCACTCAATAACATATCCTTACAACGTGCCCTGACCTACATCCCCATTATTTCCTTCTTCATGTGAATGATGGGAAATTGAGCCTAGTCCGGTGTCTGAAGTAAATCCTTCGCATCCGACTTGCTAAAGAAAAATCTTTGTCCAATACGAAGTGAGTAATCACTGTCCTGATATCAAAAGCTCTTTTCGGTGATAAGAGACTGTGGCAGAAACATAATGTACAAAATAAGTTACAAATAACGTGAAAAAACAATAAAGGGTAATGGGTTCCTTAATCGATTAAAGTATATTTTTTAGCCAGATCCTAATTGGATGTACCTTTTGATGGCGTAGAAGGCCCTTCCTGCCTTGTCTCTCAGATCGTTCACAGCTTTGTGGAAGTTACGCTGTGGCGCTGATGTTTAGGCTGAGGTAGGTAGGTCCTCGGCAATTCGTTGATTTATACAGTATGTTGAAGAGGGCGGGGCTCAAGCTGCATACCTGTCTCACCCCACCTGTCTCACCCCACCTGTCTCACCCCACGGCCCTGTGGAAAGAAATATGTGTGTTTTTTTGCCAATTTTAACTACACACTTGTTGATTGTGTACATGGATTTTATAATGCTGTATGTTTTTCCCACAGCACAACTTTCCATCTTTTTGTATAGCAGATCGTCTTATTTAATCAAAAGCTTTTTTCAAATTAACAAAGCATGACTTTGCCTTTGTTTTGGTTTGTTTGTCAATAAGGGTGTGCAGGGTGAATACGTGGTCTGTTGTACGGTAATTTGGTAAAAAGCCAATTTGACATTTGCTCTGTATATTGTTTTCACAGAGGAAATGTATGAGTCTGTTGTTAGAGATAATGCAGAGGATTTTCCCAAGGTTGCTGTTGATGCATATTCTACGGTAGTTATTGGGGTCATATTTGTCACCACTTCTGTTAATTTGGGGTGATCAGTCCTTGGTTCCAAATATTGGGGAATACGCCAGAGCTAAGAATGATGTTGAAGAGTTTTAGTATAGCCAATTGGAATATGTTGCCTATATATTTGATAGTTTCATTAATGATACAATCAACACCACAGGCCTTTTTGGGTGGGAGGGTTTTTTATTTTGTCCTGTAGTTCATTCAATGTAATTGGAGAAATCCAGTGAGTTCTGGTAGTCTTTAATAGATGACTGTGAGATTTCTATTTGATCACGGATATGTTTATGCTGTTTGTTATAGAGCCAAAAATGTTATTTATTTTATTATTTTAGTATTTTATTGGTTTACCCATACATCTCCATTTTGGATAGATAATACTTTGTGTTTTTGTTCTTTTAGTGTTTTCCAATTTTCCCAGAAGTGGTTAGATTCTACAGATTCTTCAGTAACATTGAGCTGATTTCTGACGTGATGTTCCTTCTTTTTCCTTAGTGAATTTCTGTATTGTTTCAGTGATTCACAGGTTTTCTTGGTCTCTATGTTTTTGGTTGGATTGATTTTTGCATTTTTCATCAAACGATTGTCATTGTTGTTAAAAAAAATTACCTGGTCTGATTGAGATTTTTTAGATTTGATATGGAAACTGAAAGGTCTTTCTTCACTATAACAGTGAAATGTTTTATATCTTTTGTCCAGGAAGGGACAAAGGGGATTTAAATTTTCTTTGGTAAGTTTCTACAATAATTTCCTTTCCTCTCTAGTGTTTCTTAATATTGTGTATAACTATTGGCTTTGATACCTCATGATTACTCCTTTCAAGTAGACTGTGATTCTGCTGTGATCTGAAAGGTGTGTAAGTGGGCTGACTGTGAACGCTCTGAGAGACTCTGGGTTGAGGTCAGTGATAAAGTAGTCTACAGCACTATTGCCTAAGGGATGAGCTGTAGGTTGACCTACTGTAAGAGTCCCTTCGAAGCCTACCATTGACTATGTAAAGACCCAGCATGCGACTTAGCTGTAGGAGTTGTGACCAATTTTTCTTGTACGTTTTGTCTCAGTTGTGTCTAGGGGGGCATATTTGGGAAAGAATGCTGTCACCTCCAGGTGTTTGTTCCCCTGTGTGCTGAGAATGTCAGGTTCTTGTCCAGTTCTGGCATTTAGGTGGCAAAAGACGAGTACAGAATTTGATCTCCCCCTCTAGAATGGAGAAGCTGTCATCGTTAAAGTATGAGGATTCTATTGTGGGGATGTACTGTAGGTTGCACACATCTCTGTTGAGATCATTTCCTTATTCATTTCTAGCCAGATGTAAAATGTTCCTGTTTTGATTAATTTAATAGAGTGGGTTAGGACTGCTCTATACTAAATTAGCATACCCCCTGAGTCCCTTCCCCTTTTCACACCTGGTAGTTTGGTGGATGGGACTACCAGCTCTCTTTAATCTAGAAGGCAACCAGTGGCTCCATCTCCTCTATACCATGTTCCTTGTAGGATGACAATGTCTGTATTTCCAATTTATTTGATGAAGTCCAGGTTCCTGCTCTCTCTCTCTCTCTCTACTTATCTCTCTCTCTCTCTCTCTCTCTCTCTCTCTCTCTCTCTCTCTCTCTCTCTCTCTCTCCTCAATATCTCCGTCTTGTGTGACTTCAGAGGGGGACCCCCAGAGAGGGGAGTAATGAGGGAAAACTGAGGTTTTCTTTTTATTAGGAGGACCACACAAACACCCTGCTGCCGTCTGAACGCTGGTATCACTCCTCTGTTCTCTCCTTCTCTCTTTTCTCTCTTTCTTTGTCTTTATTTCTATTTCATTCATTATGATTGTTTCTTTCATTATGTTTCTTCTCTCGCTTTCTCTCTCTCTCTCTCTCTCTTTCTCTCTCTTTCTATATCTCTGTTTTTCTCTGTCTCTCTTTCAATCCTGTCAATAGATATGTTTTAAAGCAGTCCTAATCACTACTTAAAACAGACAAGATGGCGTCTGTTTTTGTATTATACTCTACAGCTAAAAAAAACTTTAGACATTAGATTAGCTTTCACTGATATTAAAGTAGAAATTTGACTTCCCTGACCTGGATCCTTTGTTTGAATTTCCAGAGGCAGCTTTTTTCATCCCGGGGGGGTGCACTAAAATGCTGTGCCTCAGAAGAAGAAAAAGAAGTGGGGCCCTAGTCAGACTCAGGAGGCGTGGAGGCGTGACATACGATCCAGTAGCATTCACTTCTGTCATCATGAAGTGCTTTGTGAGACTGGGAGAATCATGTACCTTACCTGACAGCCGAGACCCATTTCAATTTGCTTACCGCCCCAATAGATCCACAGAAGATATAATCGTCATCACACTGCACACTGCCCTATCCCGTCTGGACAAGAGGAATACATATCTGTAAGGAATGCTGTTTATTGACTACAGCTCAGCATTTAACACCATAGTACCCTCCAAGCTCATTATTATGCTTAAGGCCCAGGGTCTGAACCCTGCCCTGTGCAACTGGGTCCTGGACTTCCTGAAGGGAAGCTGAAGGTAGGAAACAACTTCTCCACCCGGCTGATCCTCCACACTGGGGCCCCACAAGGGTACTCCTAAACCCCCTAAGTGTGCGTGCTCAGCCACCTGTACTCACTGTCTACGAACTCAATGACACAACTGTAGTAGGCCTGATTAGTAGTAGTAGGCCTGATTAGTAGTAGTAGGCCTGATTAGTAGTAGTAGGCCTGATTAGTAGTAGTAGGCCTGATTAGTGGGCCTGATTAGTAGTAGTAGGCCTGATTAGTGGGCCTGATTAGTAGTAGTAGGCCTGATTAGTAGTAGTAGGCCTGATTAGTAGGCCTGATTAGTAGTAGTAGGCCTGATTAGTAGTAGTAGCACTGATTAGTAGTAGTAGGCCTGATTAGTAGTAGTAGGCCTGATTAGTAGTAGTAGTAGGCCTGATTAGTAGTAGTAGTAGGCCCGATTAGAAGTAGTAGGCCCGATTAGAAGTAGTAGACCTGATTAGTAGTAGTAGGCCTGATTAGTAGGCCTGATTAGTAGGCCTGATTAGTAATAGTAGCCCTGATTAGTAGTAGTAGACCTGATTAGTAGTAGTAGGCCTGATTAGTAGTAGTAGGCCCGATTAGTAGTAGTAGGCCTGATTAGTAGTAGTAGGCCTGATTAGCAGTAGTAGTTCTGATTATTAGTAGGCCTGATTAGTAGTAGTAGGCTTGATTAGTATTAGTAGGCCTGGTAAGTAGTAGTAGGCCTGATTAGTAGTAGTAGGCCTGATTAGTAGTAGTAGTAGGCCTGATTAGTAGTAGTAGACCTGATTAGTAGTAGTAGGTCTGATTAGCAGTAGTAGGCCTGATTAGCAGTAGCAGGCCTGATTAGCAGTAGCAGACCTGATTAGTAGTAGTAGTGCTGATTATTAGTAGGCCTGATTAGTAGTAGTAGGCTTGATTAGTATTAGTAGGCCTGGTAAGTAGTAGTAGGCCTGATTAGTAGTAGTAGGCCTGATTAGTAGTAGTAGTAGGCCTGATTAGTAGTAGTAGACCTGATTAGTAGTAGTAGGCCTGATTAGTTGTAGTAGGCCTGATTAGTAGTAGTAGGCCTGATTAGTAGTAGTAGGCCTGATTAGCAGTAGTAGGCCTGATTAGTAGTAGTAGGCCTGATTAGTAGTAGTAGGCCCGATAAGTAGTAGTAGGCCCGATTAGTAGTAGTAGGCCCGATTAGTAGTAGTAGGCCTTATTAGTAGTAGTAGTAGGCCCGATTAGTAGAAGTAGGCCTGATTAGTGGTAGAATGCCTGATTAATAGTATTAGGCCCGATTAGAAGTAGTAGGCCTGATTAGTAGTAGTAGGCCTGATTAGTAGTAGTAGGTCTGATTAGTGGTAGTAGGCCTGTTTAGCAGTATTAGGCCTGATTAGTGGTAGTAGACCTGATTAGTAGTAGTAGTCCCGATAAGTAGTAGTAGGCCCGATTAGTAGTAGTAGGCCCGATTAGTAGTAGTAGGCCTGATTAGTAGTAGTAGTAGGCCTGATTAGTAGTAGCAGGCCTGATTAGTAGTCGTAGGCCCGATTAGTAGTCGTAGGCCCGATTAGTAGTAGTAGACCCGATTAGTAGTAGTAGGCCCGATTAGTAGTAGTAGGCCTGATAGTAGTAGTAGGCCTGATTAGTAGTAGTAGGTCTGATTAGCAGTAGTAGGCCTGATTAGCAGTAGCAGGCCTGATTAGCAGTAGCAGACCTGATTAGTAGTAGTAGTTCTGATTATTAGTAGGCCTGATTAGTAGTAGTAGGCTTGATTAGTATTAGTAGGCCTGGTAAGTAGTAGTAGGCCTGATTAGTAGTAGTAGGCCTGATTAGTAGTAGTAGTAGGCCTGATTAGTAGTAGTAGACCTGATTAGTAGTAGTAGGCCTGATTAGTTGTAGTAGGCCTGATTAGTAGTAGTAGGCCTGATTAGTAGTAGTAGGCCTGATTAGCAGTAGTAGGCCTGATTAGTAGTAGTAGGCCTGATTAGTAGTAGTAGGCCTGATTAGTAGTAGTAGGCCTGATTAGTAGTAGTAGGCCTGATTAGTAGTAGTAGTAGGCCTGATTAGTAGTAGTAGACCTGATTAGTAGTAGTAGGCCTGATTAGTTGTAGTAGGCCTGATTAGTAGTAGTAGGCCTGATTAGTAGTAGTAGGCCCGATTAGTAGTAGTAGGCCTGATTAGTAGTAGTAGGCCTGATTAGCAGTAGTAGGCCTGATTAGTAGTAGTAGACCTGATTAGTAGTAGTAGGCCTGATTAGTTGTAGTAGGCCTGATTAGTAGTAGTAGGCCTGATTAGTAGTAGTAGTAGGCCTGATTAGTAGTAGTAGGCCTGATTAGTAGTAGTAGTAGGCCTGATTAGTAGTAGTAGACCTGATTAGTAGTAGTAGGCCTGATTAGTAGTAGTAGGTCTGATTAGTAGTAGTAGGCCTGATTACCAAAAATGATGAGCCTAGTTGATGGCTCTGGGAGTGCTGTGTCAGGAAAATAACCTCTCACTTAACTTCAACAAAACAAAGGACCTGATTGTGTCTTTCGGGAAACATCAGAGGGAGCACTGTATCCACATCGAAGGGACCTAAGTGGAGAAGGTGGAATGTGTCAACTTCCTCAGTGTTCCTCACCACTGAAAAACTGAAATGGTTCACCAACACAGACAGTGTTGTGAAGAAGTTGCAACAGCACCTCTTCAACCTCAGGAGGCTGAAGAAATGTGGCTTGGCACTTAAAAACCTCACAAACTTCTACAGATGCACAATTGAGAGCATCCTTTCAGGCTGTATCACCGCCTGGTACGGCAACTGCACCGCCCAGAATTGCAGGACTCTCCAGAGGGTTGTGCGGTCTGCCCTGGGGCAAAACTACCTAACCTCCAGGACACCCTACAGAACCCGATGTCACAGGAAGGCCAAAAAGATAATCAAGAACAACAACCTCCCGAGCCACTGCCTGTTCACCCCGCTATCAACCAGAAGGAGAGGTCAGTACAGGTGCATCAAAGCTGGAACCGAGAGACTGAAAAATGCTTCAAAACTGTTAAATAGCCATCGCTAACACATTAGAGGCTGCTGCTCTGTACACATAGACTTGAAATCACTGGTCACTTTAATAATGGAAAACTAGTCACTTGAATAACGTTGACATATTATACTCATCTCATATGTACTGTATATACTGCATTCTATTCTACTGTATTTTCGTCTATGCAGCTCTGACATTGCTCATCCATTTATTTATATGTGACCCGATTCAGGAAACTAAGTGTAGGTCACAAGTCACAAGCCGTTTGAACATCAACATTTAAAAAAAAATCCAAACGCGTTTTTTTGGCAGAAAGGCCTTCTTGAACATGTGAACTTGCATATGCCTTAATAACAAACTTGTATGCCATCTGTAAATAGGAATACAATTATGAGCCCCGTTGGTTCAGCTGGCAACCTTCCCACTTGCCATGATTGGCTGAGATAATGAGTGGGCTGGACATGCCGAGAAAGGAGTTCGGATTGGTCTGCCATAGAATCTCGTCAGTCTGTGTTGGTAATCCTGTCGAACACGGCTTTAAAAAAAATGTATTGTGTAGTGGAGCTGAATAAGTGTTGAAATCAAGTTTTGAAATCAGTGGAATTAGAGTATGATAGCTAAAGCTACAGAGATAACACCTGTCTCCGGATTACATCTTCAATCTAAGGGTAACCGTAGCATGGCATTCCTGACAGGGAGACGTTTCCATGCACGGTTTTGAACACAGGTAAGACGGTCTAGCATTAGCATTTTCAGATATTACACGTTTTCTACTTTTGACAGAAAGTGGTTTCATTTCAAGCTAAAGTGTACTGTTAGCTAGATAGCTAACTTTAGCTGGCTCGCTCCCTAGCTGACGTTATTATTAGTTTCCCAGAGCCATTTGCTGTTCTAGTTAGAATGCTAGCTAGCTAACATTGAACATGGTTGGTTAGCTCCCAGCACTGTGGAATTGTTGGCACTGTTCATTGTTGTTTAACTAGCTAACGTTAGCTGGCTGGCTCATTAGCTAATGTTATGTGATATGTGTGTGAACTTACACTTTGTTTACCTAGTTAGCAAGCTATATATCTTAAGCTAAAGTGTACTGTTAGCTAGCTAGAGTTAGCTGGCAGACTCCCTAGCTGACGTTATTATTTGTTTCCCAGAGCCGTGTGCTGTTCTAGTTAGAGCCTAATGTTAGCTAGCTAACATTGAACATGATTGGTTAGCTCCCAGCACTGTGGCATTGTTGGTACTGTTGATTATTTAACTAGCTAACGTTGGCTGGCTGGCTCGTTAGCTAACGTTATGTGACGTGAGTACAATACCCTGTACTGGTGTCAGTACATGTCTGCAAAAAAGCATCATAAACATTTTGCCAGGTTAGCTGGTTAGGCTATTTTCATGTTATCCAGAGGTAAAACAAATCATCAGCTGGAGCGTCAAGTGCACACTTTGAGATTTAGAAATGAGACGGGGGAAAGCTTAGGGTGAGGGTGTGAATGATACTGAACAGGTGTAGACAAAGAAGAGCTCTTGAATATATAACAAAACATTCAAAGGTGATTTTCTCAAAAGTGAGTTTAAAAGTTGATAAACTTTCAAAGCACAATTACTTTCCCATTGTTCCTCAAATCCAGTGTGTGATAAACCATGTTGTAGCTCTGTGTCTCTAATTTTATATAATGTAAAAACACAATTTCACATTTTGCAACATGAGACTGAATCCAGGTGGTGAGTAACATATATACTTAATTCCGTTCCTTTACATTAGATTTGTGTGTATTGTGTGTATTGTTGTAAATTGCTAGATATTACTGCACTGTTGGATCTAGAAACATAAGCATTTCGCTACACCTGAAATAACATCTGCTAAGCACGTGTATGTAATCATTACAATGTGATTTGTATATTATTCGCTAACTTTCAGTCCTCGGAAAATAAAGTAGACGAGCTCAGAGCGAGGATCATCTTTCAGAGAGACTTCAGGGTCTATAAAATACTCAGGGTTTTTTAAAGCCTAACCCCCGGACTCAAGCTTTTCATACTCTATCAGAAAAGGGGAAAAGGGTGGGGGCCTCTATTTCACAATTTCTCTCAGCTGTAAAGACGTTTTTGTTGGTGTCAACTTTGGGTCTGTTGAGCACCATGTTATACTGTTTAAATGTCAGCCACCAGTGATTTCCATAACCCTGTATAGGCCACCAACGCACTGCCCCACTTTATTTACTCTGAACTATTGTCTATTGTCCTTGAGAACTATTATAAAATCATTGTGTTGGGCGATTTTAATATTTATTTTGACAAAGAGACCGACTCAAAAGCCATTGAATGTATTAATATTTTGAGCTCTATGGACTTTATCCAACATATTACTGGGCCCACTATCATTACTGGGCCCACTAGGCAGATGGTTGGAGTCTTACAATGTTTATTAACCCAAAGGGGTAGGCAAGAGAATGGTCATGGATAGCTAAAAAGATCAAAACCAGATCAGAGTCCAGGATGTACAGAGTGGCAGACAGGCTCTTGGTCAAGGCAGGCAGAATGGTCAGGCAGGCGGGTACAGAGTCCAGGATGTAGAGTGGCAGACAGGCTCTTGGTTAAGGCAGGCAGAATGGTCAGGCAGGTGGGTACAGAGTCCAGAAACAGGCAAGGGTGAAAACCGGGAGGACTAGAAAAAGGAGAAAGCAAGAAGCAGGTGAACCGTGACACACACCTATAACCGGGACTCTGGTTATTACCAAGGGGCTTTCTATTGATATATCCCCTCTATTGTTGATGATGCTCTATCTGATTACCACTGGTGATTTATACTACCTTGTTTCCCGTAGCACAGGGTAATACTGAAAGCATTTTCAAGAAACGACATCTGACCTCTGAAGTTGCTACAGATTTTATTGAGTGTGTGAACAATACATCCACCACCTATTCTGCCTTCCTCTTGTGATGACTTAGTTGATAACTTTAATAGCAAATGAAGGGCAACCATTAATGCCATAGTTCCAGTAAAGTTGGAAAAGGTCACTTCCGAATGGTGAGAGCCTCTTGGATGAGTGAGGAACCAATTGAAAATAAAGAGAAATTGCAGAAAGGAAGAGTTGGAGTAGAGAAAGTTAAAGTTGCAGGCCCATTATAATATTCTGAGAGAGCAGCTTGGCATATATAACAAGGTAATTAGAAATGCCAGACTGGCTCATTTTACTAACTTAATCACTTCTAATCAGAAGAATTAGAGTGCTCTTCTTGACCAATGATGGCCTGATAAATCATACCCCCTCAAACATATGTGAACTATCCTCCACATCTAAATGTGATGAAATTGTGGCAGAGTTAAGATAACCAACATTAGGCTGGGTATCAGTCAAGAAAGACCTGATGAGAATTTTAATGATATGTGCCCTAGCCTAACACGCAAAGGCACTATGGATTTATGTTCCCTGGTTGACACAGACATGCTCAGGAAAGTGATATCACAACTTAAGCCTTCTACCTGCTTTCTGGATCCTATCCCCAACACCTTCTTCAAAACAGTTTTAATTGCATATCTGAAGAAGTGCAAGCTACTGAACTCCATGTTCACAGGCACTTTCCCCACGGCACTAAAAACTGCTATGGTAAAACCCCTTCTGAAGAAAAGGAATCTAGATTATTCAGTTCTAAGCATTTTTTGTGCTAAACTCCAAACTTCCATTCTTATGCAAAAATCCTGGAGGAATTGGTTTTCAAAGCTTAATGATTTTTTAAGTGCCAACTGTATTTTTCGAAAACTCTAATCTGGTTTTCGTACCACAGAGGCAGCCTCACAAACCGGACGCGTGCGTGCATTTCACGTGCTCACGTTGATTTTGTTCACCCACAGCAGAAGCGATCAGGACACGCAGGTTGAAATATCAAAACAAACTCTGAACTAATTATATTATTTGGGGACAGGTCGAAAGGCATTAACCATTTATGGAAATTTTGCAAGCTAGCTTGCTGTTGCTAGCTAATTTGTCCTGGGATATAAACGTTGAGTTGTTATTTTACCTGAAATGCACAAGGTCCTCTACTCCGACAATTAATCCACAGATAAAAACTGAAAACAGAATTAGTTTCTCATCATCTCTCCTCCTTCCTACAGGCTTCTTTTTCTTCTTTGGACTTTTTATGGCGGTTGGCAACCAACTTTACGGTGCATTACTACAACCGACTGCAGTGTGGCCATCAGTTCATCTTTCAATCACCCACGTGGGTATATGCTCCTAAAAACAATGAAAAGGGATGTCCAGACATGTTCTCTGTTTAGTGAGTCCTCCAGATCAGAGGCAGTAGGGATGACCAGGGATGTTTTCTGTTTAGTGAGTCCACCATATCAGAGGTAGTAGGGAGGACCAGGGTGTTGTCTGCTTAGTGAGTCCACCATATCAGAGGCAGTAGGGATGACCAGGGATGTTCTCTGTTTAGTGAGTCCACCATATCAGAGGCAGTAGGGAGGACCAGGGATGTTCTCTGTTTAGTGAGTCCACCAGATCAGAGGCAGTAGGGATGACCAGGGATGTTCTCTGTTTAGTGAGTCCACCATATCAGAGGCAGTAGGGATGACCAGGGATGTTCTCTGTTTAGTGAGTCCACCATATCAGAGGCAGTAGGGAGGACCAGGGATGTTCTCTTGATAACTGTGTGAATTGGACCAAGCATTAAAATGCATTTTTGGATGTCAGGGAAAATGTATGGAGTAAAAAGTTAATTATTTGCTTTAGGAATGTAGTGAAGTAAAAGTGAATGTTGTCAAAAATAAAAGGGTAAATTAAAGTACAGATACCCGAAAAAACTACTTAGATAATACTTTCAAGTATTTTTTATGAAGTACTTTACTCCACTGCTTGATACACATAGGAAACTGTTTAGCATGAAAATCCCAGAAGCGTCGCAGTTATTGACACAAACTACTGCGCCTGGCACTTAATACCAAAATCCTGTCAAAGGCACTTCAATATTTTGTCTTGCCCTTTCACCTTCTGAACAGCACACATACACAATCTAGATGTCTTTCCAAGATGGCGTAGCAGTCGGACGTGTGGTTGTCTTGACCCGTGTTTAATTAGTCTGTAAATAGTCTGTTTTTTATTTTTTCTTATATATTTTAATCTCACTTTCCATCTACAAATTTAACATACTTTCCTGCAACCCGCCACACCCAATGTGGTACGGATCTTCTATTTATTTATACCTATAACTGCAACCTCCATCAGAAGATAGCCAGCAAACTAGCTACTAGCTAATTGTCATTGTTTGCCACCTTTAGCTCGGACATTTACCTGCCAGTCTGCACAGCACGATATCAACCCAGAGCATATGCTTTTCTTCCACCACATCACTGGATTCCTGCCTCAAGCTCTGAACAATTACACCGGATCATCGCAAATAGCGAGCTGCAACCGAGTGGCTACTGTTGGCTAACGCCTCTGTCCCGAAGCAAACACCAGTTAGCCTTGAACTAGCCTCGAGCCCATCTCCCGGCCAGCCAAAGGAGTATGTATACCAGCTAATTCTTGGTCTACAATACCTCTTTTGCCAATTGGCCTGGACTATTTTATTGTCGACACAGAGCCCTGCCGATCCGTCACGACTGGTATACCGACGTAAGCGTCTGATGTGGCTTTTCAGTTCTGATGTCGCCGAGACCCATCTACTAGCCCCGGCCTGCTAGCTTTTCAGTTCTGATGTCGCCGAGACCCATCTACTAGCCCCGACCCGCTAGCTTTTCAGTTCTGATGCCGCCGAGACCCATCTACTAGCCCCGGCCCGCTAGCTTTCTGAACGCCATGTCTCCCGCTCACCTAGCGTAGTAACGACTACCGACTACCAAACAGCTCCCTGACTCACCCATTGCTGCTCATTGGATCAGTCGGCTACACAGCTGATGCCTGCTGGTCTGTTCATTAACACTGTATCTAACTGACCCTCTAAGCCCCATTCATCGCCATTTACCGTTGTTGTCTTAGCTCTCCCAACACCTGTGATTGCTTTATGCCTCTCTCTAATGTCTTTATTTATTATTATTTTTACCTGTATTTAGCTAGGGAAGTCAGTTAAGAATAAATTCTCATTTTCAATGACGGTCTAGGAACAGTGGGTTAACTGCCTGTTCAGGGGAGAACGACAGATTTGTACCTTGTCAGCTCGGGGATTTGGTGCCTTAACTGGTGCCTCCAGAGACGCAACATATCTCATCGTCACTCAATGCCTAGGTTTACATCCACTGTACTCACATCCTACCATAGCATTGTCTGTAAATTATGCCCTGAATCTATTCTACCACGCCCAGAAATCTGCTCCTTTATTCTCTGTTCCCAACGCACTAGATTACCAGTTCTTAGAGCCTTAACCCTTATCCTCCTCTGTTAATTTGGTGATGAAGAGGTTAAACCCTGCAGTCCCCAGTTCTAAATCTATTCTCCAGGCGCTAATTGTTTTACTTCTTTAACAGTAAAAGCATTGGTTTCATGCATGTTAACATCAGAAGCCTCCTCCCTAAGACTGTTATATTCACTGCTTTAGCAAACTCCGCCAACCCTGATGTCCTAGTCTTGTCTGAATCCTGGCTCAGGAAGGTCACCAAAAATTCTGTAATCTCCATCCCCAACTACAACATTTTCCATCAAGATAGAACTGCCAAAGGGGGAGGAGTTGCAATCTACTGTAGAAATAGCCTGCAGAGTTGTGTCTTCTTATCAAGGTCTGTGCCCAAACAGTTCAAGCTTCTACGTTTAAATATCCACCTTTCCAGAAAGGTTATTTGCCGCTTGTTATAGACCCCCCTCAGCCACCAGCTGTGCACTGGATACCATATGAGAATTGATTGCCCCCCATTTATCTTCAGAGTTCATCCTGTTGGGTGACCTAAACTGGGATTTTTTTAATACCCCGGCCATCCTACAATTTAAGCTAGAAGCCCTCAATCTCACACAACCTATCAAGGAACCTACCAGGTACAACCCTAAATCCGTAAACACAGGCACCCAAATAGATATCATCCTGACAAACTTGCCCTCCATATACACCTCTGCTGTCTTCAACCAGGATCTCAGCGATCACTGCCTCATTGCCTGTGTCCGTAATGGGTCCACGGTCAAACGACCACCCCTCATCACTGTCAAACCTAAAATACTTCAGTGAGCAGGCCTTTCTGACTGACCTGGCCCGGGAATCCTGGAAGGATAATGACCTCATCCCGTCAGTAGAGGATGCCTGGCTATTCTTTAAAACTGCTTTCCTCACCATCTTAAATAAGCATGCCCCATTCAAAAAATGTAGTATGATGAACAGATATGGCCCATGGTTCACTCCAGACCTGACTGCCCTTGACAAGCACAAAAACATCCTGTGGCGTTCAGCATTAGCATCGAATAGCCCCCACGATATATACAACTTTTCAAGGAAGTCAGGAACAAATGTATATAGTCCGTTAGGAAAGTAAAGGCTTTTTCATGTCCTGTAGCATTAATTCCAAATGTTTTGGGACACTATAAAGTCCATGGAGAAGAAGAGCACCTCCTCCCAGCTGCCCACTGCGCTGAGGCTAGGAAACACTGTCACCATGATAAATCCATGAAAATCAAACATTTCAGTAAGCATTTCTCTACGGCTGGCTATGCTTTCCACCTGGCTACTCCAACCCTAGCCAACAACTCTGCATCCACCGTAGCAACCTGCCCAAATCCCATCCTCCCCCGCTTGTCCTTCTCCCAAATCCTGACAGCTGATGTTCTGAAAGAGCTGCAATATCTGGACCCCTACAAAACAGCTGGGCTAGACAATAAGTACCCTCTCTTTCTAAAATAAACTCTCCTTCCAGACTAACATCAAACATCTCCAATCCAAAATGAAATCTAGAATCGGCTTCCAATTTCACAAGAAAGTCTCCTTCACTCATGCTGCCAATCATTCCCTCGTAAAACTGACTATCCTACCGATCCTTGACTTCAGCGATGTCATTTACAAAATAGCCTCCAATACTACACTCTACTCAACAAATTGGATGCAGTCTATCACAGTGCCATCCATTTTTTCACCAAAGCCCCATATAATACCCACCACTGTGACCTGTATGCTCCCATTGGCTGGCCTTCACTACATGTCTGTCGCAAAACCCACTGGCTCCAGGTCATTTATAAGTATTTTCTAGATAAAGCACTGCCTTATCTCAGCTCACTGGTCACCATAGCAACACCCACCCGTAGCACTCGCTCCAGCAGGTATATTTCACTGTTCATCCCCAAAGCCAATAGCTCCTTCGGCCGCCTTTCCTTCCAGTTCTCTGTTGCCAATGAATGACCTGGGCTAGACAATAAGTACCTTCTCTTTCTAAAATTATCCGCAGACATGATGCAACCCCTGTTACTAGCTTGTTCAACCACTTTCGTATCGTCTGAGATCCCTAAAGACTGGAAAGCTGCCGTGGTCATCCCCCTCTTCAAAGACACTAGACCAAAACTGTTACAGACCTATATCCATCCTGCCCTGCCTTTCTAAAGTCATCGAAAGCCAAGTTAACTCACAGATCACCGACCATTTTGAATCCCACCGTAACTTCTCCACTATGCAATCTGGTTTCCGAGCTGGTCATGGGTGCACCTCAGCCATGCTCATGGTACTAAACAATATCATAACCGCCATCGATAAAGGACAGTACTGTGCAGCCGGCTTCATCAAACTGGCAAAGGCTTTCGACTCTGTCAATCATTGCATTCTTATCGGCAGACTCAATAGCCTTGGTTTCTCAAATGACTGCCTCGCCTGATTCACCAACTACTTCAGCCTCACGGCCTTCATCAGAGCTTTACGTATCGGCCTCACGGCCTTCTTCAGAGCTTTACATATCGGCCTCACGGCCTTCGTCAGAGCATTACACATCGGCCTCACGGCCTTCGTCAGAGCATTACACATCGGTCTCACGGCCTTCGTCAGAGCTTTACATATCGGTCTCACGGCCTTCGTCAGAGCTTATGTAATGTTTTTTACATTTGCAACCTTATCTAGACCTAGCCCCACCCACATCCGTTCCACTCATCGAAAGGGTTTTTTTATTTATTTTTATTTCACCTTTATTTAACCAGGTAGGCTAGTTGAGAACAAGTTCTCATTTGCAACTGCGACCTGGCCAAGATAAAGCATAGCAGTATGAGCAGACAACACAGAGTTACACATGGAGTAAACAATTAACAAGTCAATAACACAGTAGAAAACAAAGGGGGAGTCTATATACAATGTGTGCAAAAGGCATGAGGTAGGCGAATAATTACAATTTTGCAGATTAACACTGGAGTGATAAATGATCAGATGGTCATGTACAGGTAGAGATATTGGTGTGCAAAAGAGCAGAAAAATAAATAAATAAAAACAGTATGGGGATGAGGTAGGTGAAAATGGGTGGGCTATTTACCAATAGACTACGTACAGCTGCAGCGATCGGTTAGCTGCCCAGATAGCAGATGTTTGAAGTTGGTGAGGGAGATAAAAGTCTCCAACTTCAGCGATTTTTGCAATTCGTTCCAGTCACAGGCAGCAGAGTACTGGAACGAGAGGCGGCCAAATGAGGTGTTGGCTTTAGGGATGATCAGTGAGATACACCTGCTGGAGCGCGTGCTACGGATGGGTGTTGCCATCGTGACCAGTGAGCTGAGATAAGGCGGAGCTTTACCTAGCATGGACTTGTAGATGACCTGGAGCCAGTGGGTCTGGCGACGAATATGTGGCGAGGGCCAGCCGACTAGAGCATACAAGTCGCAGTGGTGGGTGGTATAAGGTGCTTTAGTGACAAAACGGATGGCACTGTGATAGACTGCATCCAGTTTGCTGAGTAGAGTGTTGGAAGCCATTTTGTAGATTACATCGCCGAAGTCGAGGATCGGTAGGATAGTCAGTTTTACTAGGGTAAGCTTGGCGGCGTGAGTGAAGGAGGCTTTGTTGCGGAATAGAAAGCCGACTCTTGATTTGATTTTCGATTGGAGATGTTTGATATGAGTCTGGAAGGAGAGTTTGCAGTCTAGCCAGACACCTAGGTACTTATAGATGTCCACATATTCTAGGTCGGAACCATCCAGGGTGGTGATGCTAGGCGGGGATGCGGGTGCAGGCAGCGATCGGTTGAAAAGCATGCATTTGGTTTTACTAGCATTTAAGAGCAGTCGGAGGCCACGGAAGGAGTGTTGTATGGCATTGAAGCTTGTTTGGAGGTTAGTTAGCACAGTGTCCAATGACGGGCCGAAAGTATATAGAATGGTGTCGTCTGCGTAGAGGTGGATCAGGGAATCGCCCGCAGCAAGAGCAACATCATTGATGTATACAGAGAAAAGAGTCGGCCCGAGAATTGAACCCTGTGGCACCCCCATAGAGACTGCCAGAGGACCGGACAGCATGCCCTCCGATTTGACACACTGAACTCTGTCTGCAAAGTAATTGGTGAACCAGGCAAGGCAGTCATCCGAAAAACCGAGGCTACTGAGTCTGCCGATAAGAATATGGTGATTGACAGAGTCGAAAGCCTTGGCAAGGTCGATGAAGACGGCTGCACAGTACTGTCTTTTATCGATGGCGGTTATGATATCGTTTAGTACCTTGAGTGTGGCTGAGGTGCACCCGTGACCGGCTCGGAAACCAGATTGCACAGCGGAGAAGGTACAGTGGGATTCGAGATGGTCAGTGACCTGTTTGTTGACTTGGCTTTCGAAGACCTTAGATAGGCAGGGCAGGATGGATATAGGTCTGTAACAGTTTGGGTCCAGGGTGTCTCCCCCTTTGAAGAGGGGGATGACTGCGGCAGCTTTCCAATCCTTGGGGATCTCAGACGATATGAAAGAGAGGTTGAACAGGCTGGTAATAGGGGTTGCGACAATGGTGGCGGATAGTTTCAGAAATAGAGGGTCCAGATTGTCAAGCCCAGCTGATTTGTACGGGTCCAGGTTTTGCAGCTCTTTCAGAACATCTGCTATCTGGATTTGGGTAAAGGAGAACCTGGAGAGGCTTGGGCGAGGAGCAGCGGGGGGGGCGGGGCTGTTGGCCGAGGTTGAAGTAGCCAGGCGGAAGGCATGGCCAGCCGTTGAGAAATGCTCATTGAAGTTTTCGATAATCATGGATTTATCGGTGGTGACCGTGTTACCTAGCCTCAGTGCAGTGGGCAGCTGGGAGGAGGTGCTCTTGTTCTCCATTGACTTCACAGTGTCCCAGAACTTTTTGGAGTTGGAGCTACAGGATGCAAACTTCTGCCTGAAGAAGCTGGCCTTAGCTTTCCTGACTGACTGTGTGTATTGGTTCCGGACTTCCCTGAACAGTTGCATATCACGGGGACTATTCGATGCTATTGCAGTCCGCCACAGGATGTTTTTGTGCTGGTCGAGGGCAGTCAGGTCTGGGGTGAACCAAGGGCTGTATCTGTTCTTAGTTCTGCATTTTTTGAACGGAGCATGCTTATCTAAAATGGTGAGGAAGTTACTTTTAAAGAATGACCAGGCATCCTCAACTGACGGGATGAGGTCAATGTCCTTCAAGGATACCCGGGCCAGGTCGATTAGGAAGGCCTGCTCACAGAAGTGTTTTAGGGAGCGTTTGACAGTGATGAGGGGTGGTCGTTTGACTGCGGCTCCGTAGCGGATACAGGCAATGAGGCAGTGATCGCTGAGATCCTGGTTGAAGACAGCGGAGGTGTATATGGAGGGCCAGTTGGTCAGGATGACGTCTATGAGGGTGCCCTTGTTTACAGAGTTAGGGTTGTACCTGGTGGGTTCCTTGAATATTAGTGTGAGATTGAGGGCATCTAGCTTAGATTGTAGGACTGCCGGGGTGTTAAGCATATCCCAGTTTAGGTCACCTAACAGAACAAACTCTGAAGCTAGATGGGGGGCGATCAATTCACAAATGGTGTCCAGGGCACAGCTGGGAGCTGAGGGAGGTCGGTAGCAGGCGGCAACAGTGAGAGACTTATTTCTGGAGAGAGTAATTTTCAAAATTAGTAGTTCGAACTGTTTGGGTATGGACCTGGAAAGTATGACATTACTTTGCAGGCTATCTCTGCAGTAGACTGCAACTCCTCCCCCTTTGGCAGTTCTATCTTGACGGAAGATGTTATAGTTGGGTATGGAAATCTCTGAATTTTTGGTGGCCTTCCTGAGCCAGGATTCAGACACAGCAAGGACATCAGGGTTAGCAGAGTGTGCTAGAGCAGTGAGTAAAACAAACTTAGGGAGGAGGCTTCTGATGTTGACATGCATGAAACCAAGGCTTTTTCGATCACAGAAGTCAACAAATGAGGGTGCCTGGGGACATGCAGGGCCTGGGTTTACCTCCACATCACCCGCGGAACAGAGAAGGAGTAGTATGAGAGTGCGGCTAAAGGCTATCAAAACTGGTCGCCTAGAGCGTTGGGGACAGAGAATAAGAGGAGCAGGTTTCTGGGCATGGTAGAATATATTCAGGGCATAATGCGCAGACAGGGGTATGGTGGGGTGCGGGTACAGCGGAGGTAAGCCCAGGCACTGGGTGATGATGAGAGAGGTTGTATCTCTGGACATGCTGGTTGTAATGGGTGAGGTCACCGCATGTGTGGGAGGTGGGACAAAGGAGTTATCAGGGGTATGAAGAGTGGAACTAGGGGCTCCATTGTGAACTAAAACAATGATAACTAGCCTGAACAACAGTATACAAGGCATATTGACACTTGAGAGGGACATACAGCGAGGCATACAGTAATCACAGGTGTTGAGTTGGGAAAGCTAGCTAGACAGTAGGTGAGACAACAGCTAATCAGCTAGCACAACAACAGCAGGTAAAATGGCGTTGACTAGGCAACGGGGCCAACAGATAAAACAAACAAGAAGAATGGAGTACCGTGATTAATGGACAGTCCAGCGTGCACCAGCTATGTAGCCAAGAGATCAGTGTCCAGGGGGCAGCGGTGGATGGGGCAGGGAAGCTGGACTGGCGAGTGTTATCCAGGTTAAAAAAAACTAACAATGACTAAATAGCTTGTAGCTAGTTAGCTGGTTAGCTTCTGGGGGTTCTTGAGTGTGTACTAAAAATTAAAAATAATAGCGATTCCGTATCACATTGGGTGAGGCAGGTTTCCGGAAGGTATAAACAAGTTAAAAATCAAAAAGAGATGGAAAGTAAATATGGATCCAGTGAGTGTTTGGGACGCGGCGATTCAGACGGTTAGCAGGCCTGTGCGGTGGGAATCCGGGGATGAATCCGGGGATGAAAAAAATAAAATAAATAGGTCCGTTGTGCTCTGGTTAGAGTCGCGGTTGGAGGCAAAGGAAATACAAACAAGTGCTACCAAACATAACAATATGCATTTCATAACTATTCTAATAAAGTGTGCAAATAAGACGTATTGAACACGTCTGTAAAACCACCATGAGGACATAGACCTACCGAGCAAGTTCATAAATCATCATACGAAAAACATCAGAGTAATCTGATATAGGGGCATAATTCATGTTCAAATTCACAACATAACATACAAAGGCATTTCATCATTAAGTCCTTTAGGAAATATTGTCTGGCGGGTGAAAATTCCAAAACATTCCCTTTAACTCAGAGTATTATTAAAATCACCTCCCCTGTCTAAAGAATATCCACCAACAAACTTTATTCTAGAGCTAAATATGTTTAGACGTATCACTATTTTAGGTTTGATGATGAATACTACCTAATAATACTACCTAATAATACTACCTAATAACCGAACTACCTAATAATACTACCTAATAATACTACCTAATAATACTACCTAATAATACTACCTAATAACCAAACTACCTAATAATACTACCTAATAATACTACCTAATAATACTACCTAATAACCTAACTACCTAATAATATTACCTAATACCACCTCCAAACGAATGGAACATCGATGGGCTCCACATTCTCTCCGAGCTATGCTAACCTCTATGTGGGTCTTTCTGAACGTTTTGTTAATAATGAAAATGAAAATCCATTTTTTAATAAAGTCCTGAAGTGGTATCGATATATTGACAACGTTTTTTTTTTGCATTTAGGAAGGAACGGAAAAAGATCTGTCAGATTTTATGGCACTACTGAATGACATTGTCCCCAATCTCAAATTCACTATTGAATGTGACACTCGACGTGTTCATTACCTCGATATGTGGATTGAGAAATCAAATGGAACCCTGTTTACAACTCTGTGTAGAAAAGAAACGGACAGAAATACTCAGGGGGCCATCCTGAGCCATTAAAAGGAGGACTTCTTAGAAGGGCAGCAGAGATGCGCATTAAAAATCAAATCAAATCAAATTTTATTTGTCACATACACATGCTTAGCAGATGTTAATGCGAGTGTTTCTAAGAAGAGACTATTCTCTACAATGTGTGGATGAAGTTCTTAATTTGGCATCGGGGAAAAACATGAGATGAACTGCTACAAAAAAGACCTGCTAAAGCCAAAGAACTTTGACTTTTAATGTTCACAACTACATATACTTTGAACTCGCGAAAAGTGGGAGGTGTGGTCAAGAAACACTAGCATATATTATCATCAGACCCAGCTTTGAATTTAAAAATCCACCACTTATTGTATATAGGAGAGGTCACAATTTACACGATAATTTTGTTCATTCCAACTCCCAGCCACAAAAGACAATCAGCAAGGCCCTTTTACGCCCTCTTCCAAATGGTAGCTATAAATGCAGAGGATGCAGTCCCTTTTACGCCCTCTACCTCTACTACCTCCAGCTATAAATGCAGAGGATGCAGCCCTCTACCTCTACTACCTCTAGCTATAAATGCAGAGGATGCAGCCCTCTACCTCTACTACCTCTAGCTATAAATGCAGAGGATGCAGCCCTCTACCTCTACTACCTCTAGCTATAAATGCAGAGGATGCAGCCCTCTACCTCTACTACCTCCAGCTATAAATGCAAAGAATGCAGCCCTCTACCTCTACTACCTCTAGCTATAAATGCAGAGGATGCAGCCCTCTACCTCTACTACCTCTAGCTATAAATGCAGATGCAGCCCTCTACCTCTACTACCTCTAGCTATAAATGCAGAGGATGCAGCCCTCTACCTCTACTACCTCTAGCTATAAAACAACACGATAAAGTGAATACTTCTGCCACCCACACACAGGAAAACGGGTCCTAATAAATGACATTATTACGTGTGCCACCACCCATGTTATTTACAGTATTATGTGTTCTACCACCCATGTTATTTACAGTATTACGTGTTCCACCACTAATGTTATTTACATGATTACGTGTTCCACTACCCATATTATTTACAGTATTACGTGTTCCACCACCCATATTATTTACAGTATTACGTGTTCCACCACCCATGTTATTTACAGTATTACGTGTTCCACCACCCATGTTATTTACAGTATTACGTGTTCCACCACCCATGTGATTTACAGTATTACGTGTTCCACCACCCATGTTATTTACATTATTACGTGTCCATGTGGGCTGTGCTATGTAGGTAAAAACCTCTCGTTCTCTCAAACAGAGAACTAGTGAACATAAAAGTTCAATCAGGAGAAACGACAGGGATTATCCAGGCGCAGTACATTTTAATGACCTGAAACATGACATTTCTACCTTTTAGATTTTTTGTGGCATAGAGAAAGTTGAGATATCAGACAGGGGAGGTGACATTAATAATACTAGTTATACGTCAAAACATATTTAGCTCTAGAATAAAGTTTGTTGGTGGATATTCGTTAGACAGGGGAGGTGATATTAATTAATTCTGAGTAAAAAGAGAATGTTTGATGTTGTTCTTGCTGCTGGTGAATCTCTGATCCACCTCTACGCAGACGACACCATTCTGTATACTTCTGGCCCTTCTTTAGACACTGCGTTAACTAACCTCCAGACGAGCTTCAATGCCGTACAACTCTCATTCAGTGGCCTCCAACTGCTCTTCAATGCAAGTAAAACTAAATGCATGATCTTCGCTACCAGCACCTGCCCGCCCATCTAGCATCACTACTCTGGATGGTTGTGTCTTATATGGACAACTCCTAATACCTAGGTGTCTGTTTCGACTGTAAACTCTCCTTCCAGACCCACATCAAACATCTCCAATCCAAAATGAAATGTAGAATCGGCTTCCAGGGGAGTATTAATAACACTCAGAGTAAAAGAGAATTTCACAACAAAGCCTCCTTCACCCACGCTGCCAATCATACCCTCGTAAAACTGACTATCCTACCGATCCTTGACTTCAGCGATGTCATATACAAAATAGCCTCCAACACTCTACTCAGGATGCAGTCTATCACAGTGCCATCCGTTTTGTCACCAAAGCCCCATATACAGTGGGGCAAAAAAAGTATTTAGTCAGCCACCAATTGTGCAAGTTCTCCCACTTAAAAAGATGAGAGAGGCCTGTAATTTTCATCATAGGTACACTTAAACTTTGACAGACAAAATGAGAATAAAAATATCCAGAAAATCACATTGTAGGATTTTTTATGAATTTATTTGCAAATTATGGTGGAAAATAAGGCCACAAGGAGACTAGAGTTTTCTGAGTCAAGTAAAGCCAACCCACCGGATCACAGCCCGGGAGCGAACCAGGGTCTGTAGTGACGCCTCTCGGGAGTCAGAAGAGCATCTACTAAATGTGTTTTTGTTACACTTCTCTCTTTCTTTCTTTCTCTGTGGTTGTTGAGTGAGTGTAACCAGAGTAGAATGGTGATTAGCATACTGATCACCGCTGGGCCGGTATTGTTACTGCTGCTCACACCACCATCATTCGTGTCTGACGATCATTGATGATTTTAATTTTCCTGTGTTATTTCTTTATGCTCTGAAGAGTGCTGGGATGGATTTTCCGCCTGTTGATCTGTTGTTGTTTTTGGCCCTGGATCAATTTGGCAAGCTGGAAATAATGATCCAGCCTTTCTCCCCCTATCATTTCGCTGGAAACCAGACAGTTAAGCACTATGCTCATTCCTCTCTCCTCCACACTCCCCTCTTTTCTCTTGTTGAAGATCTCCCCTCTTTCCATAATTCTATCCTCTCTCTCTTTCTCCATATTTCTATTCTCTCTCTCCATATTTATATTCTCTCTCTCTCTCTCTCTCTCTCTCTCTCCCTTTCCCTCTGTCTCCATATTTATATTATCTCCCTCCCTGTCTCTCCCTCTCCATTTCTATTTTCTCTCCCCATATTTCTATGCTCACTCTCTTTCTCTCTCTCCATATTTCTATTCTCTCTCCCTCCCTGTCTCTCTCTCCAAATGTATATTATCTCTCTCCCTCTCTCCCTCTCCCCGTCTCCCTCTCCCTCTCTCTCTCTCTCTCTCCATATTTCTATCCTCTCTCTCCATATTTCTATTCTCTCTCTCTCCCCTCTCTCTCCCCCCCTCTCTCTCTCTCTCTCCCTGTCTCTCACTGTCTCTCTCTCTCTCTCCCTGTCTCTCTCTCTCTCCCCTTCTTTTTTTTCCTTTCTCTTCACCTCTTTTACATGCTCTCTTTTCTCCTCAATCCCCTCCCTCCCTCCCTCCCTCCCTCATCTCTCCTCCCTCTCGCTGTCTCTCCGCAGGAATGAGCAATGGTGTCCGTGGAGAGTTAAGAGGAGAGGGCCGGAACTCCGGAACACAGAGAGGGGCTGCTGGTTCATTCCACTCCACTGTCTGGTTTAATAATGACATATAATCCTGCCTTCACTCTACTCTGCTCTGACCCTCAGTAAATAGTTTGTGTGTGTGTGTGTGTGTGTGTGTGTGTGTGTGTGTGTGTGTGTGTGTGTGTGTGTGTGTGTGTGTGTGTGTGTGTGTGTGTGTGTGTGTGTGTGTGTGTGTGTGTGTGTGTGTGTGTGTGTGTGTGTGTGTGCAGACAAAATACATGTGTGTGTGTGTCCATGTATTTCTGTGGCTGTGTGCTTCTGAGTGATGGGCGAGGTGGCAGCGCTTGAACATAGACAGAGAGTGTGTGAATGTATGAGCCAGGAGAGTTTGTAAGGTCCAACAGCGAGGGTCAGACCACAGCAGGGAGTGCTTTAATTCATGGAAGTCTAAGCCATGGGGGAGGAGAGCTTCTACGTTTTTTTTGCCTTTACTACTGAAGACCATAAATAGGCATTTAATAACACATTCATACCTGGCAAATATGGCTCCCGGGTGGCACAGCTGTCTAAGTCACTGCATCTAAGTTCTAGAGGCGTCACTACAGACCCTGGTTCGATTCCACTGTGATTGGGAGTCCCATAGGGTGCTGCACTATTTGTCCGGGTTAGGGTTTGGCTCGAGCAGGACGTCATTTAAAATAAGAATTTTGTAGTTTTGGAGTTAAATTAAGTTTCAATAAAAAATAAAAAAAATGAAGGACAGTCAAAAAAATGTATTTTAAGAAATAATGTTTTCAAGTGAAACGTATTCAGACGCCTTGACATTTTACACATTTTGTTACGTTACGGCCTTATTCTAAAATGTATTAAATTGTTGTTGTGTTTTTCACCCATCTACACACAAAAAAATAATACGTACAAATACATGTGTATTCAGACCCTTTTCTCGGTACTTTGTTGAAGCACCTTCGGCAATGATTACAGACTCGAGTCTTCTTGGGTGTGACGCTACAAGCTGATTACAGCCTCGAGTCTTCTTGGGTGTGACGCTACAAGCTTGGCACACCTGTATTTTGGGAGTTTCTCCCATTATTCTCTGCAGATCATCTCAAGCTCTGTCAGGTTGAATGGGGAGCGTCGCTGCACAGCTATTTTCAGGTCTCTCCAGAGATGTTTGATAGGGTTCAAATCCAGGCTCTGCCTGGGCCAGTCAAAGACAATCATGGACTTGTCCCGAAGCCACTCCTGCGTTGTCTTGGCAGTGTGTTTAGGGTCATTGTCCTGTTGGAAGGTAAACCTTCGCCCCAGTCTGAGGTCCTGAGGCCTCTAGAGCAGGTTTTTTCAAGGATCGTGCTGTATTTTGCTCTGTTCATCTTTCTCTTGATCCTAACAAGTCTCCAAGTCCCTGCTGCTCAACAGCATCATCCCCTCTCCAAGTCCCTGCTGCTCAACATCATCCCCTCTCCAAGTCCCTGCTGCTCAACAACATCATCCCCTCTCCAAGTCCCTGCTGCTCAACAACATCATCCCCTCTCCAAGTCCCTGCTGCTCAACAGCATCATCCCCTCTCCAAGTCCCTGCTGCTCAACAACATCATCCCCTCTCCAAGTCCCTGCTGCTCAACAACATCATCCCCTCTCCAAGTCCCTGCTGCTCAACAACATCATCCCCTCTCCAAGTCCCTGCTGCTTAACAACATCATCCCCTCTCCAAGTCCCTGCTGCTCAACAACATCATCCCCTCTCCAAGTCCCTGCTGCTCAACAACATCATCCCCTCTCCAAGTCCCTGCTGCTCAACAACATCATCCCCTCTCCAAGTCCCTGCTGCTCAACAACATCATCCCCTCTCCAAGTCCCTGCTGCTCAACAGCATCATCCCCTCTCCAAGTCCCTGCTGCTCAACAACATCATCCCCTCTCCAAGTCACTGCTGCTCAACAACATCATCCCCTCTCCAAGTCCCTGCTGCTCAACAACATCATCCCCTCTCCAAGTCCCTGCTGCTCAACAACATCCCCTCTCCAAGTCCCTGCTGCTCAACATCATCCCCTCTCCAAGTCCCTGCTGCTCAACATCATCCCCTCTCCAAGTCCCTGCTGCTCAACAACATCATCCCCTCTCCAAGTCCCTGCTGCTCAACAACATCCCCACAGCATAATGCTGCCACTTTGTCACCGTATGGATGGTGCCAGGTTTCCTCCAGATGTGACGCTTTGCATTCAGGCCAAAGAGTTCAATCGTGGATTCATCAGACCAGAGAAACCTTTAGGTGCCTTATGGCAAACTCCAAACGGGCTGTCATGTGCCTTTTACTGAGAAGTGGCTTCCATCTGGCCTCTCCACCATAAATGCGGTTGGTGGAGTGCTGCAGAGATGGTTGTCCTTCTGGAAGGTTCTCAAATTAACTACTTAACAATCATACAATATGATTTTCTGGATTTTTGTTTTAGATTTCCGTCTCTCACAGTTGAAGTGTGATAAAAATTATAGACCTCTACATGCTTTGTAAGTAGGAAAACGTGCAAAATCGGCAGTGTATCAAATACTTGTTCTCCCCACTGTATATGTGCATATATATATTTAAACACACACACATACACACACATACATACATACATACATACATACATATTTACAGTTGAAGTCTGAAGTTCACATACACTTAGGTTGGAGTCATTAAAACTTGTTTTTCAACAACCCACAAATGTCTTGTTAACAAACTAAAGTTGTATTTTTTTATTTTAATTTTTATTTCACCTTTTTTTAACCAGGTGGGCTAGTTGAGAACAAGTTCTCATTTGCAACTGCGACCTGGCCAAGATAAAGCATAGCAGTGTGAACAGACAACAACACAACAACAAATGGAGTAAACAATTAACAAGTCAATAACACAGTATAAAAAAAGAGAGTCTATATATATTGTGTGCAAAAGGCATGAGGAGGTAGGCGAATAATTACAATTTTGCAGATTAACACTGGAGTAATAAATGATCAGATGCTCATGTACAGGTAGAGATATTGGCGTGCAAAAGAACAGAAAAGTAAATAAATAAAAACAGTATGGCAAGTCGGTTAGGACATCTACTTTTTACATGACACAAGTCATTTTTCCAACAATTGTTTACAGACAGATTATTTTCAATTATAATTCACTGTATCACAATTCCAGTGGGTCAGACGTTTACATACACTAAGTTGACTGTGCCTTTAAACAGCTTGGAAAATTCCAGAAAATGATGTCATGGCTTTAGAAGCTTCTGATAGGCTAACTGATATAATTTGAGTCAATTGGAGGTGTACTTGTGGATGTAATTCAAGGCCTACCTTCAAACTCAGTGCCTCTTTGGTTGACATCATAGAAAAATCTAAAGAAATCAGCCAAGACCTCAGAAAAAAAATTGTAGACCTCCACATGTCTGGTTCATCATTGAGAGCAATTTCCAAACGCCTGAAGGTACCATGTTAATCTGCAAAAACAATAGTACGCAAGTATAAACACCATGGGACCACGCAGCCGTCATACCGCTCAGGAAGGAGAGGTGTTCTGTCTCCTAGAGATGAACGTACTTTGGTGTGAAAAGTACAAATCAATCCCAGAACAACAGCAAAGGACCTTCGGAAGATGTTGGAGGAAATAGGTACAAAAGTATCTATATCCACAGTAAAACGAGTCGTATATCAACATAACCTGAAAGGCCGCTCAGCAAGGAAGAAACCACTGCTCCAAAACCGCCATAAAAAAGCCAGACTACGGTTTGCAACTGCACATGGGGACAAAGATCTTACTTTTTGGAGAAATGTCCTCTGGTCTGATGAAACAAAAATAGAACTGTTTGGCCAAAATTACCATCGTTATATTTGGGGGGAGGCTTGCAAGAACACTAAGAACACCATCCCAACTGTGAGCATCATGTTGTGGGGGTGCTTTGCTGTAGGAGGGACTGGTGCACTTCACAAATAGATGGCAAAATGAGGAAGGGAAATTATGTGGATATATTGAAGCAACATCTCAAGACATCCATCAGGAAGATAAAGCTTGGTCGAAAATGGGTCTTCCAAATGGACAATGACCCCAAGCACTTCCAAAGTTGTGGAACAATGGCTTAAGGACAACAAAGTCAAGGTATTGGAGTGGCCATCACAAAGCCCTGACCTCAATCCTATAGAAAATATTTGGGAAGAACTGAAAAAGTGTGTGCGAGCAAGGAGGCCCACAAACCTGACTCAGGTACACCAGCTCTGTCAGGAGAAATGGGCCAAAATTCACCCAACATATTGTGGGAAGCTTGTGGAAGGCTACCCGAAACGTTTGACACAAGTTAAACAATTTAAAGGCAATGCTATCAAATACTAATTGATTGCATGTAAACTTCTGACCCACTGGGAATGTGATGAACAAAATTAAAAGCTGAAATAAATCGTTCTCTCTACTATTATTTTGACATTTCATATTCTTAAAAGTGGTGATCCTAACTGACCTAAGACAGGGAATTTGTAATAGGATTAAATGTCAGTAATGGTGAAAAACTGAGTTTAAACGTATTTGGCTAAGGTGTATGTAAACTTCCCACTTCACCTGTTTAAACATATTGTATATTTTCCCTTTTAAATTTTGTTAAATATTTGTTTCATATATAATCAAACCAGTGAATATCACTTACTATAAATGAGTTCATTAACTATCAGCTCTTGGAATACCCAGGGCCTTAACTCTTCACATTTTGGTTATAAAACAACAAATCCAGAATTGATTAAAAACATCAAGGGACAGGACATCATAATCCTACTGGAAACATGGTGTCGTGGAGACATGGATACTCAGTGTCCCTCAGGCTATAGAGAAAGTTTACTACCATCAGTCAAACATAAAAATGTTAAACGGGGCCGAGACTCAGGTGGAATCATCATTTGGCATAAGCAGAGCATCGCGCTGAATACATTTGTAAAAAATGTTTTTTCATAATTATGGGGTTTTGTGTGGAGATGACGAGGATGTTGTTTATTTATTTATTACATTTTAGAACAAGGCGGTAACGTAACACAATGTGGAAAAAAAGGAAGTGGTTTGAAATGCATTTATGGGGGTCGAAGAGCAAGATGTAGAACGTCATCGTGTTCGTGAGAATCTACAAAAAGAAGTTAAGACATCAACGATATTAACCATTGTCGTAGAGCAAAAACGGAGAGAGTTTCCCTTTTCCATGGAGTTTAATAATTACCTAATATACTGTATATATTGTAAAAGGTCGAATCGTTCAGACGTTTTTGTGAGAAGATTTTCGCGTTGTCTCCTGGTCTGATACACACGGCTCTAGTCCTTGTCACCTTTCACCTCAGATGTCTCCTGGTCTGATAAGCACCACTCTGTCACCTTTCACCTCAGATGTCTCCTGGTCTGATAAGCACCACTCTGTCACCTTTCACCTCAGATGTCTCCTGGTCTGATACACAGGGCTCTAGCCCTGTCACCTTTCACCTCAGATGTCTCCTGGTCTGATACACACGGCTCTAGCTCTGTCACCTTTCACCTCAGATGTCTCCTGGTCTGATACACACGGCTCTAGCCCTGTCACCTTTCACCTCAGATGTATCCTGGTCTGATACACATGGCTCTCTATATAGTGCAGTAAAGTTGACCGTAGCCCTATAGGGCCTGTTCTCTGACACTCAGCGTCTATTGTGATGTCATGGCCTGGTCTTAGCCGCTCAGGGTCTATTGTGATGTCATGGCCTTGTCTCAGCCACTCAGGGTCTATTGTAATGTCATGGCCTGGTCTTAGCCACTCAGGGTCTATTGTGATGTCATGGCCTTGTCTTAGCCACTCAGGGTCTATTGTGATGTCATGGCCTGGTCTTAGCCACTCAGGGTCTATTGTGATGTCATGGCCTGGTCTTAGCCACTCAGGGTCTATTGTGATGTCATGGCCTGGTCTTAGCCACTCAGCGTCTATTGTGATGTCATGGCCTGGTCTTAGCCACTCAAGGTCTATTGTGATGTCATGGCCTGGTCTCAGCCACTCAGGGTCTATTATGATTTTGTGGCCTTGCCTCAGAAAAATAAAACATTTAGAGAAATAAAGACAGAGAATAAGAGAGCACAGAGGAGAAGAGTGCAGAGATGAATGAGAGAAGAGAAAGGGGAAGAGAGAAGAGAGGAGAAGAGATAGGAGAATATAAGAATGAGAAGAAAGAAGGGAGAGAAAATAATAGAGAGTAGAGAAGAGAGGAGAAGAAAAGAGGAGTGGAGAAGAGAAGAGGAGTGGAGAAGAGAGGACAAGAGAGAGGACAAGAGAGAGTAGAGAGAGGGAAAGAGAGAGGAGAGGAGAAGAGAGAGGGAAAGAGAGAGGAGAGGAGAAGAGAGAGGAGACAGATGAGAAGTGGAGAAGAGAAGTGGAGAAGTGAAAAGAGGACAAGAGAGAGGAAAAGAGAGAGGACAAGAGAGAGGACAAGGGAGAGGACAAGAGAGAGGACAAGAGACAGGACAAGAGAGAGGACAAGAGAGAGTACAAGAGAGAGGAAAATAGAGAGGAGACAGACGAGAAGTGGAGAAGAGAAGTGGAGAAGAGAAAAGAGGACAAGAGAGAGGACAAGAGAGAGGGCAAGAGAGAGGAAAAGAGAGAGGACAAGAGAGAGGAAAAGAGAGAGGACAAGAGAGAGGACAAGAGAGAGGACAAGAGAGAGGAGAGGAGAAGAGAGAGGAGAGGAGAAGAGAGAGGAGACGAGAGAGGAGAGAGGAGAAGTAAATCACATAATGAAACCCTCCTGGGAGATCCACCAGTTGTGTCTTCCTGTGCTATTGTTGGATGGGTTAAATAATACATATTGTATATCTAATGAATTAAAGCAGCAAGACAAGAGGATCATTACTTAAATACGCTTTTTAAAAACATTGTTTATTTTCTTCAAAATTAAATCCTGTTTGAGTTTGTTTGGATCTATAGATGTCTATTTCTACAGGGAAATACAGAAAGTTTAGGAAGCCGTCTGTCACATGAATACAGCTCAGCGATCTCCGTTTTTCAGTGTATTCATCAAAGGCGTGTGTGTGTGTGTTTGTTTGGTTTTACTATCCTTGTGGGGACCTCACTAGGACAATACAACAAGGTACATTTGGACAAGCGGGGACATTTCATCGGTCCCAACAAGGAAACAGTTATTTTAGGCATAGGGGTTAGGTTAGGGTTAGAATTAAGGTTAGGAGTTAGCATTAGGTTGAGGGTTTGGGGTTATGGTTAGGGGACCTTCCGTGCTGCAGAGATGTTTTGGTAACCTTCCCCAGATCTGTGCCTCGATACAATCATGTCTCGGAGCTCTACGAACAATTCCTACCTGTAAATATAAAAACAAGAAGACAGACTGATCTTCCTAGCTATAATAAAGACAGTCCTCTCTCCTCTCTCTCTCTCTCTCTCTCTCTCTCTCTCTCTCTCTCTCTCTCTCTCTCTCTCTCTCTCTGTCTCTCTCTCTCTCTCTCTCTCTCTCTCTGTCTCTCTCTCTCTCTAGTTAGTTTGGGATTTGGTGAAGTACTCATCTTCCTCTCTGGCCTGTGTGGGTCTTTGATTTGTGGGAGATCTGAACATGTCGGCAGCAGTGCCTTGAAAACACACGCTGCAGAGTTCACTTTGATAAACATATATCTTTAGGCTAGAATAAACCAGAAAGCACCAGAGTGAGAGCACCCGCCCTGTTTGATCAACTTCTCCTGGGAACAATATAATGCCCTCTCCTCTCCTCTCTTTCCTCTCCTCTCCTCTCTTTCCTCTCCTCTCCTCTCATCTCCTCTCATCTCCTCTCCTCTCCTCTCCTCTCCTCTTCTAACCTCTCCTCTTCTACCCTCTCCTCTCCTCTTCTACCCTCTCCTCTCCTCTCCTCTTCTACCCTCTCCTCTCCTCTTCTACCCTCTCCTCTCCTCTCCTCTCCTCTCCTCTCCTCTCCTCTCCTCTCCTCTCCTCTCCTCTCCTCTCCTATCCAACTAACTTTTCTTCATTTTCTTTATTCCACTCCTCCCGATGTTGACATGAAGTTGGACACAGAATAAAGAAGAAGACGAGAAGGGGAGAAGAAGAAGAAGAGGAGGAGGAGGAAAGTAGCAGAAGAATTTGATTAAACACACTTGTTCTGACACAAAACTAAATAACTAAATAAGTTCAAACCTGTTTTTGTTCATCTGAATAAAAGTGTACCACCCCCTTTTTAAATGTGCTGTACACTAATAGAACAATACAAAGCTGCTTCCGTTTAATCTAACAGTACGTTAGTGTAACTGTCAGTTAGGGTTGCGTCCCAAATGGAACTCTATTCTCTGTATAGTGCACTGTGTTTGATCGGTGCCCATAGGGAATAGGGTGCCATCTATCAACCTCCTTTAAGTGTCTGTGTGTTTTTACACCCCATTTATATTCAACACAACCTGTACTCACACACTGTCAGGGAGAAAGAAACAGGCAGGTAGAGAGAGAGAAAGAGAGATAGTTAGGGAGAGAGAGAGAGGGAGAGAGAGAGAATGAGAGAGAATGAAGGCGAAAGAGAGAGAATGAGAAATAGGGAGAATGAGAGCGAAAGAGAGAGAGAGATAGATAGAGAGAGAGAATGAGAGAGAGAGCTAGAGAGAGAGAGAGCTAGAGAGAAAGACAGAGAGGGAGAGAGAGGGAGCGACAGAGAAAGAGAGAGCTAGAGAGAAAGAGAGAGAGAGAGAGCTAGAGAGAAAGAGAGAGAGAGAGCTAGAGAGAGAGAGAGCTAGAGAAAGAGAGAGATAGCTAGAGAGAGAGAGAGAGAGAGAGAGACAGAGCTAGAGAGAGAGAGAGAGAAAGAGAGAGAGAGACAGAGCTAGAGAGAGAGAGACAGAGCTAGAGAGAGAGAGAGAGAGAGAGAGAGAGAGAGAGACAGAGCTAGAGAGAGAGAGAGAGAGAGAGAGAGAGAGAGACAGAGCTAGAGAGAGAGAGAGAGAGAGAGAGAGAGAGAGAGAGAGAGAGAGAGAGAGAGAGAGAGAGAGAAAACAATAGGGATGACAGACAATAAATAATGAGTCCTCTCCCCTTTCCTCTGTTTCACCCCATCATCCACTACTCTGTGATTTATTCTGTTTTTTTCTTTCATTCACACCAATTTCTCCCTGTGAACTTATTTAATCCCACGGATCCCTCTTCCATTTATTATTCCTCTCCTCTCCTCTCCTCTCCTCTCCTCTCCTCTCCTCTCCTCTCCTCTCCTCTCCTCTCCTGCCTTCCCCTTCTCCAGTGTGTCAGTGGCCATCGAAGCTGAGCATTTACCCACTGAGGTCAGTTACGATGTTGAACTGCAGTCAGGTCAAAATCCTGGTGAGGACGACGAGCACGCAGCTGAGCTTCCTTGAGACGGTTTCTGACAGTTTGTGCAGAATTTTTCGGATGTGCAAACCCAAAGTTTCATCAGCTGTCCAGCTGTCTGGTCTCAAATGATCCCGCAGGCGAAGAAGCCGGATGTTGGGGTCCTGGGCTGGTGTGGTAACACGTGGTCAGCAGTTGTGATGTTGGTTGGACATTTTGCCAAATTCTCTATTAAACAACGTTGGAGGAAGCTTGTGGTAGAGAAATTACATTTTTAAAAATCTGGCAACAGCCGGAAAACCGTGTCAATATATCCTCCAAACAACAGCTTGAAAATATCTCTCGTATTAACAAAAGTAATGTGCTACACTTCAATTAAAGCAAACCAAGGACTATCAAATGTCAACTTTAAAACACTGTTATACAACGGGGTGACAAGATATTCAATAGCTGTCAGTTGTCTGTTTAAAACAATCGTAATTTGGAACGGACGTCTTCCCAAAATGGAGACCAGTGTAGTTTTAAACTACAAAGAACATCCTTTAAGGATCTCAAATGTGAACTTACAAAAAAAAACAAATGTGCAATTATTTTAATACTTAGTTTAACATGTTTAACGTAGTTTTATTTAAATATAAAGTGTTTAGAAATATCTCTCAAAATAACGAAAATAATTTGCGAGACTGAAATTAAAGGAAAGAAAGGACCATCCAATGTCAACTTTAAAAGTAAAGCGTAGTGTAAATTAAAATATGTTCAAGTAAAATGAAATGCCATCAAATTGTTGGTCCATTTCATTTAAAAAATGAGCTCCAAAAGATGTCCCTGACCTTATACCATCATTAACCTAATGGGCTAAGAATGATCCAGGCTGTTATGTATTTATTTTGCTCCTTCTCACCCCAGTATCTCTACTTGCACTTTCGTCTTCCGCACATCTATCACTCCAGTGTTTAATTGCAATATTGTAATTATTATTATTATCACTGCGGCATATTTACTGCTTATATATAGACCTTTTCTATTGTATTTTTGACTGTATGTTTATTTATTCCATGTGTAACTATGTGTTTGTTCTCAACTAGCCTACCTGGTATATATTTAAGTATCATAGATTTAAGTGTAGATATAGACATAGATTGAGGGTAGCTATGGTTTAGACCAGGGGTGTCAAACTCATTTTCCCCCGTTCGATCTTCAACATGTTACGGTGGGCTGCACTGATTTTTTTTTACATGAAAAAAATTCCCCTATCCATAATTTGTGGAATTTTCGATACTCCCTGACTGTCTTGCTTTGATTTCAGTAATTAACATGCTAGTCAGATCTGGGAAACTCTGAAACTCTTTCGACTTGCTAACTGGTTGAACGTGGCGCACTACAACCATTAGCAATTTGGACATGTCAGTTTCCTAGTTCAGACTAGCACATGAAAGTGGCATATTACTGAGCAGGACACAGTCAAGAACTGTATGAATGAGTGCCTAAGCACAGTGTCCCACAGGACACCAGCTAAGTGGTTGAGAAAGTCGGCTTCAGAGAGGGGGGAGAAAAGTGTGGGGGGGGGGGTCATTTATTTTTATTGAACCTTTAACTAGGCTCAGTTAAGAACAAATTCGTATTTACAATGACGGCCTACACCGGCCAAACCCCGACACTGAGAAGCTACTCGGGAGCCCCAAGGAGGAAGGAGAAGGTTGCAAACACCTTCCTAGGTTTAGAGGCAGAAGCTTGAAATGTAGAGTGATAGAAATTGGCTTTAGCAGCAGACACAGAGGAAGAGAAGGGAGAGAGGAGGGAGTGAAAGGATGATAGGTCCTCCGTGAGTTGAGATTTCCTACATTTTTTGCTCAGCTCCCCATAGCCCTGTTCTGTAAGCTTGCAATGAGTCACTCAGCCACGGAGCAGGAGTGGAGGGCCGAGCCGGCAGGGAGGAAAGGGGACAGTGAGGAAAGGGAGGAGAGCAGGGTCGCAGAGGCAGAATCAGGAACGAGGAGGGAGGATTTAGTAGAAGGGAGTGATGATAGGATAGAAGAGGAGAGAGTAGTGGGAGACAGAGATTGCGATTGGCTCTTGACCATCTGGGTAGGGGCTGGGTGGTTAGAGTTGGAGTAAAGGGATACAAAAGGAAACAAAGTAGTGATCAAAGATCTGGAAGGGGGACGCAGTGAGATTAATAGGAGAACAGAGACCTGGAGGGGGTCACAGTGAGATTAGTAGGAGAACAGAGACCTGGAGGGGGGACGCAGTGAGATTAGTAGGAGAACAGAGACCTGGAGGGGGGACGCAGTGAGATTAGTAGGAGAACAGAGACCTGGAGGGGGGTTACAGTGAGATTAGTAGGAGAACAGAGACCTGGAGGGGGGACGCAGTGAGATTAGTAGGAGAACAGAGACCTGGAGGGGGGACGCAGTGAGATTAGTAGGAGAACAGAGATCTGGAAGGGGGACGCAGTGAGATTAGTAGGAGAACAGAGATCTGGAATATGGACGCAGTGAGATTAGTAGGAGAACAGAGACCTGGAGGGGGTTACAGTGAGATTAGTAGGAGAATAGAGACCTGGAGGGGGGTTACAGTGAGATTAGTAGGAGAACAGAGACCTGGAGGGGGGACGCAGTGAGATTAGTAGGAGAACAGAGACCTGGAGGGGGGTTACAGTGAGATTAGTAGGAGAACAGAGACCTAGAGGGAGTTACAGTGAGATTAGTAGGAGAACAGAGAACTGGAGGGGGGTTGCAGTGAGATTAGTAGGAGAACAGAGACCTGGAGGGGGGACGCAGTGAGATTAGTAGGAGAACAGAGATCTGGAAGGGGGACGCAGTGAGATTAGTAGGAGAACAGAGATTTGGAGGGGGGACGCAGTGAGATTAGTAGGAGAACAGAGACCTGGAGGGGGGTTGCAATGAGATTAGTAGGAGAACAGAGATCTGGAGGGGGGTTGCAGTGAGATTAGTAGGAGAACAGAGATCTGGAGGGGGGTTGCAATGAGATTAGTAAGAGAACAGAAATCTGGAATATGGACGCAGTGAGATTATTTGGAGAACAGAGACCTGGAAGGGGGTCACAGTGAGATTAGTAGGAGAACAGAGACCTGGAGGAGGGACGCAGTGAGATTAGTAGGAGAACAGAGACCTGGAGGGGGTCACAGTGAGATTAATAGGAGAACAGAGACCTGGAAGGGGGTTGCAATGAGATTAGTAGGAGAACAGAGATCTGGAATATGAACGCAGTGAGATTAGTTGGAGAATAGAGACCTGGAAGGGGGACGCAGTGAGATTAGTAGGAGAACAGAGATCTGGAGGGGGGTTGCAGTGAGATTAGTAGGAGAACAGAGACCTGGAGTGGGGACACAGTGAGATTAGTAGGAGAACAGAGATCTGGAGGGGGAGGGGGGGGGGGGGTTACAGTGAGATTAGTAGGAGAACAGAGACCTGGAGGGTGGTTGCAATGAGATTAGTAGGAGAACAGAGACCTGGAGGGGGGTTACAGTGAGATTAGTAGGAGAACAGAGACCTGGAGGGGGGTTGCAATGAGATTAGTAGGAGAACAGAGACCTGGAGGGGGTTACAGTGAGATTAGGAGGAGAACAGAGACCTGGAGGGGGTTACAGTGAGATTAGTAGGAGAACAGAGACCTGGAGGGGGTTACAGTGAGATTAGTAGGAGAACAGAGACCTGGAGGGGGTTACAGTGAGATTAGTAGGAGAACAGAGACCTGGAGGGGGTTACAGTGAGATTAGTAGGCGAACAGAGACCTGGAGGGGGTTACAGTGAGATTAGTAGGAGAACAGAGATCTGGAGGGGGGACGCAGTGAGATTAGTAGGAGAACAGAGACCTGGAGGGGGTTACAGTGAGATTAGTAGGAGAACAGAGACCTGGAGGGGGGTTACAGTGAGATTAGTAGGAGAACAGAGACCTGGAGGGGGGACGCAGTGAGATTAGTAGGAGAACAGAGACCTGGAGGGGGGTTACAGTGAGATTAGTAGGAGAACAGAGACCTAGAGGGAGTTACAGTGAGATTAGTAGGAGAACAGAGACCTGGAGGGGGGACGCAGTGAGATTAGTAGGAGAACAGAGACCTGGAGGGGGGTTACAGTGAGATTAGTAGGAGAACAGAGACCTAGAGGGAGTTACAGTGAGATTAGTAGGAGAACAGAGAACTGGAGGGGGGTTGCAGTGAGATTAGTAGGAGAACAGAGACCTGGAGGGGGGACGCAGTGAGATTAGTAGGAGAACAGAGATCTGGAAGGGGGACGCAGTGAGATTAGTAGGAGAACAGAGATTTGGAGGGGGGACGCAGTGAGATTAGTAGGAGAACAGAGACCTGGAGGGGGGTTGCAATGAGATTAGTAGGAGAACAGAGATCTGGAGGGGGGTTGCAGTGAGATTAGTAGGAGAACAGAGATCTGGAGGGGGGTTGCAATGAGATTAGTAAGAGAACAGAAATCTGGAATATGGACGCAGTGAGATTATTTGGAGAACAGAGACCTGGAAGGGGGTCACAGTGAGATTAGTAGGAGAACAGAGACCTGGAGGAGGGACGCAGTGAGATTAGTAGGAGAACAGAGACCTGGAGGGGGTCACAGTGAGATTAATAGGAGAACAGAGACCTGGAAGGGGGTTGCAATGAGATTAGTAGGAGAACAGAGATCTGGAATATGAACGCAGTGAGATTAGTTGGAGAATAGAGACCTGGAAGGGGGACGCAGTGAGATTAGTAGGAGAACAGAGATCTGGAGGGGGGTTGCAGTGAGATTAGTAGGAGAACAGAGACCTGGAGTGGGGACACAGTGAGATTAGTAGGAGAACAGAGATCTGGAGGGGGAGGGGGGGGGGGGGGTTACAGTGAGATTAGTAGGAGAACAGAGACCTGGAGGGTGGTTGCAATGAGATTAGTAGGAGAACAGAGACCTGGAGGGGGGTTACAGTGAGATTAGTAGGAGAACAGAGACCTGGAGGGGGGTTGCAATGAGATTAGTAGGAGAACAGAGACCTGGAGGGGGTTACAGTGAGATTAGGAGGAGAACAGAGACCTGGAGGGGGTTACAGTGAGATTAGTAGGAGAACAGAGACCTGGAGGGGGTTACAGTGAGATTAGTAGGAGAACAGAGACCTGGAGGGGGTTACAGTGAGATTAGTAGGAGAACAGAGACCTGGAGGGGGTTACAGTGAGATTAGTAGGCGAACAGAGACCTGGAGGGGGTTACAGTGAGATTAGTAGGAGAACAGAGATCTGGAGGGGGGACGCAGTGAGATTAGTAGGAGAACAGAGACCTGGAGGGGGTTACAGTGAGATTAGTAGGAGAACAGAGACCTGGAGGGGGGTTACAGTGAGATTAGTAGGAGAACAGAGACCTGGAGGGGGGACGCAGTGAGATTAGTAGGAGAACAGAGACCTGGAGGGGGGTTACAGTGAGATTAGTAGGAGAACAGAGACCTAGAGGGAGTTACAGTGAGATTAGTAGGAGAACAGAGACCTGGAGGGGGGTTGCAGTGAGATTAGTAGGAGAACAGAGACCTGGAGGGGGGACGCAGTGAGATTAGTAGGAGAACAGAGATCTGGA
The DNA here is from genome assembly GCF_013265735.2 of Oncorhynchus mykiss. NCBI lineage: Eukaryota > Metazoa > Chordata > Actinopteri > Salmoniformes > Salmonidae > Oncorhynchus > Oncorhynchus mykiss. The sequence continues at coordinate 4,656,191 of NC_050572.1, read as the reverse complement.
AGGGGGACGCAGTGAGATTAGTAGGAGAACAGAGATTTGGAGGGGGGACGCAGTGAGATTAGTAGGAGAACAGAGACCTGGAGGGGGGTTGCAATGAGATTAGTAGGAGAACAGAGATCTGGAGGGGGGTTGCAGTGAGATTAGTAGGAGAACAGAGATCTGGAGGGGGGTTGCAATGAGATTAGTAAGAGAACAGAAATCTGGAATATGGACGCAGTGAGATTAGTTGGAGAACAGAGACCTGGAAGGGGGTCACAGTGAGATTAGTAGGAGAACAGAGACCTGGAGGAGGGACGCAGTGAGATTAGTAGGAGAACAGAGACCTGGAGGGGGTCACAGTGAGATTAATAGGAGAACAGAGACCTGGAAGGGGGTTGCAATGAGATTAGTAGGAGAACAGAGATCTGGAATATGAACGCAGTGAGATTAGTTGGAGAATAGAGACCTGGAAGGGGGACGCAGTGAGATTAGTAGGAGAACAGAGATCTGGAGGGGGGTTGCAGTGAGATTAGTAGGAGAACAGAGACCTGGAGGGGGGACGCAGTGAGATTAGTAGGAGAACAGAGATCTGGAGGGGGGTTGCAACGAGATTAGTAGGAGAACAGAGACCTGGAGGGGGTTACAGTCAGATTAGTAGGAGAACAGAGAATTGGAGGGGGGGGGGGGGGGGTTACAGTGAGATTAGTAGGAGAACAGAGACCTGGAGGGGGGTTGCAATGAGATTAGTAGGAGAACAGAGACCTGGAGGGGGGTTACAGTGAGATTAGTAGGAGAACAGAGACCTGGAGGGGGGATGCAATGAGATTAGTAGGAGAACAGAGACCTGGAGGGGGTTACAGTGAGATTAGGAGGAGAACAGAGACCTGGAGGGGGTTACAGTGAGATTAGTAGGAGAACAGAGACCTGGAGGGGGTTACAATGAGATTAGTAGGAGAACAGAGACCTGGAGGGGGTTACAGTGAGATTAGTAGGAGAACAGAGACCTGGAGGGGGTTACAGTGAGATTAGTAGGCGAACAGAGACCTGGAGGGGGTTACAGTGAGATTAGTAGGAGAACAGAGACCTGGAAGGGGGTCACAGTGAGATTAGTAGGAGAACAGAGACCTGGAGGGGGTTACAGTGAGATTAGTAGGCAAACAGAGACCTGGAGGGGGTTACAGTGAGATTAGTAGGAGAACAGAGACCTGGAAGGGGGTCACAGTGAGATTAGTAGGAGAACAGAGACCTGGAGGGGGGTCACAGTGAGATTAGTAGGAGAACAGAGACCTGGAGGGGGGTTGCAATGAGATTAGTGAGAACAGAGACCTGGAGAGGGGTTGCAGTGAGATTAGTTGGAGAACAGAGACCTGGAGGGGGGACGCAGTGAGATTAGTAGGAGAACAGAGACCTGGAGGGGGGACGCAGTGAGATTAACAGCCTCTAGTAAAGATTAGGTCTCTGATTGCCTGCCTTGTGAGTGGGAAAGGGTGAGGTAAAAAGGAGGAGAAAAGAAGAGGTCGAAATTAATAAGACGTCGGGAGGTTTAAGTTACCATCTTTAGGATATTAGCTTCTCAAGGTTTCAAGCTCGTTGAGGAAAAGGGTGATGACATTTATAGCCTGGAATTCAAATGAGGAAATGGACCGGTGAGAAGGAAAACATGTCAAATCTACACTTAGGATAAATTAGGTGCCTTGTGCCACCACAGTGATGACTAGTTAGTACACATAGTATGATGAATCAGTGTTCTGTCTCCTTTAGGGCTAAAAAGTTTAAGGACTAAAGGAGAACATAGGCTGAGATTAATTCTTCGTTCCTGACCGCAGATCGGAAGTTCCTAACGCTGGAGACCAGGAATTCCACATGGGTACACTAAGTTAGAAGGGTTGCAGCCAGAAGGGGAGCGTCTGTAAATCCCACAGGGAGAGGAGCAAACAGGTATAGAACACACACACATAGTTGCCAAAGCTACAAAGAGCAAAAATATATAATCTGTAAATTACTAGATAAAATACTGAAGTGAGAGTGAAGATTTCCTCTCTTTCCTTCCATCCAACAACTCGTAGGACAACTCGTAGGACAACTCGCAGGACAACTCGCAGGACAACTCGCAGGACAACTCATAGGACAACTCGCAGGACAACTCGCAGGACAATTCGGCAGAACACCTCGGCAGAACTGTCTTTATTTCAGCGACAATAGCAGCTTTGGCCATGAGACTGTCGCAGACATGACTGCCGCTGAGAAATCAGTGGAGACTGAAGTACTAACACTAATTGCTTATTGCCTAGCAGAGTTGGAACCACTCCTTGCTAGAACACAACAGATTAAGATCCCATGGATGACATTTTACATGAAAAAAGCCAATGATACAAATTGATATAAGGAAAAACATAGCCTTCTACAACCAGCGAAAGAATGAAACGCTCTTGGCATTTTTCCTATGCTGCTGCATTACAACCTAGAATTAAAATAGATTTTTGGGGGGGGTTTGTATCATTTCATTTACACATGCCTACCACTTTGAAGATGCAAAATATTTTTATTGTGAAACAAACAAAAAATAAGACAAAAACAGAAAACTTGAGCGTGGATAACCATTCATCCCCCCGAAGTCAATACTTTGTAGAGCCTCCTTTTGCAGCAATTACAGCTGCAAGTCTCTTGGGGTATGTCTCTATAAGCTTGGCACATCTAGCCACTGGGATTTCTGCCCATTCCTCCGTGCAAAACTGCTCCAGCTCCTTCAAGTTGGATGGGTTCCGCTGGTGTACAGCAATCTTTAAGTCATACCACAGATTCTCAATTGGATTGAGGTCTGGGCTTTGACTAGGCCATTCCAAGACAATTAAATGTTTCCCCTTAAATCACTCAAGTGTTGCTTTAGCAGTATGCTTAGGGTCATTGTCCTGCTTGAAGGTGAACTCCGTCCCAGTCTCAAATCCCAGTCTCAAGTCTCAAAGAATTTCCCTGTATTTAGCGCCATCCATCATTACTTCAATTCTGACCAGTTTTCCAGTCCCTGCAGATGAAAAACATCCCCACAGCATGATGCTGCCACCACCATGTTTCACTGTAGGGACAGTGCTCTTGGGTTGATGAGAGATGCTGGGTTTGCGCCAGACTTTGCTCAATTTTAGACTCATCTGACCAGAGTACCTTATTCCATATGTTTGTGGAGTTTCCCACGTGCCTTTTGGCGAACACCAAAAGTGTTTGCTTATTTTTTTTCTATAAGCAATGGCTTTTTTCTGGCCACTCTTCCATAAAGCCCAACTCTGTGGAATGTACGGCTTAAAGTGGTCCTATGGACAGATCCTCCAATCTCCACTGTGGAGCTCCTGCAGGGTTATCTTTGGTCTCTCTGTTTCGTCTCTGATTAATGCTCTCCTTGCGTAGTCCGTAGGAGTAGTCCGTAGGAGTTTTGGTGGCAGGTTTGTTGTGGCGTCATATTCTTTTCAGCTTTTAATAATGGATGTAATGGTGCTCTGTGGGATGTTGAAAGTTTCTGATATTTTTTTATAACTCAACACTGGTCTGTACATTTCCACAACTTTGTCCCTGACCTGTTTGGAGTGCTCCTTGGTCTTTGTGGTGCCGCTGATTGGTGGTGCCCCTTGCTTAGTGGTGTCAGACTCTGGGGCCTTTCAGAACAGGTATATATCTACTGAGATCATGTGACAGATCATGTGACACTTAGATTGCACCCAGGTGGACTTTATTTAACTCATTATGTGACATCTGAAGGTAATTGGTTGCAGCAGATCTTATTAGGGACTTCATAGCAAAGAGGGTAAATACCTATTTACAGTGAACATTTTTTTTTTTTTTTTTTAAACAAGTTATTTTTACATTTCACTTCACCAATTTGGACTATTTTGTGTATGTCCGTTACATGAAATCCAAATAATAATCCAAATAAAAAAATATATTTAAATTACAGGTTGTAATGCAACAACATTGGAAAAATGCCAAATGGGATGAACACTTTTGCAAGGGGGGGGGGGGGGGGGGGGTTATTGACTGCACAACAAATCAGTTATATTTTATTAATCTCTTTTATTTTACTACCAGTCAATGTGTTGAATACATTCACTCTATCTCTTCTGTTGCCAATTCTCTCAATTCAGTTTCAATTAAATTCAAGGGGCTTTTTTGGGAAACAAATGTTAAAAGTGGAATCAAAAAAAATAAAATGAACAGTAAACATTATCCTCATTGAAGATCCAAAAGAATCAAGACATTACAAATGTCATATTATGTCTATATACAGTGTTGTAACGATGTGCAAATGGTTAAAATACAAAATAAATAAATGGGTTGTATTTACAATGGTGTTTGTTCTTCACTGGTTTCACAAATCTTGCTGCTGTGACGGCACACTGTGGTATTTCGCCATATGGGGACTGTTCTCAAATTCTTTGTGGGTCTGTGTAATCTGGGGGAAATATGTGTCTCTAATATGGTCATACAATTTGCAGGAGGTTAGGAAGTGCAGCTCAGTTTCCACCTCATTTTGTGTGCAGTGTGCACATAGCCTGTCTTCTCTTGAGAGCCAGGTCTGCCTACGGCGGCCTTTCTCAATAGCAAGGCTATGCTCACTGAGTCTGTACATAGTCAAAGCTTTCCTTAAGTTTGGATCAGTCACAGTGGTCAGGTATTCTGCCACTGTGTCCTCTCTGTTTAGGGCCAAGTAGCATTCTAGTTTGCTCTGTTTTTTTGTGAATTATTTCCAATGTGTCAAGTAATTGTCTTTTTGTTTTCTCAAGATTTGGTTGGGTTTCATTGTAATGCTGTCCTGGGGCTCTGTGGGGTCTGTTTGTGTTTGTGAACCAAGCCCCAGGACCAGCTTGCTTAGGGGGCTCTTCTCCAGGTTTATCTCTCTGTAGATGATGGCTTTGTTATGGAATATTTTGGAATCACCTCCTTTTAGGTGGTTATATAATTGGTTGTAACATTTTCTGGATTTTGATCATTAGCGGGTATCAGCCTAATTCTGCTCTGTGAGCATTTTGTGGTTGACGTTGTACACTGACAATATTTTTCCAGTATTTTGCATGCATAGTCTCAATTTAGGGAATATGTGGTTGGTGAGTGGCCTTGTCTTTGAGACTGTTCACAGCTGTGGAAATTACCTGTGGCACTGATGTTTAGGCCGAGGTATTTATAGTTTTTTGTGTGCTCTAGGGCAACGGTTTCTAGATGGAATTTGTATATGTTGTCCTGGCAACTGGACCTTTTTTGGAACACCATTATTTTTGTCTTACTCCCTCCCCTTCTCTCCATCTCTCCCTCTCTCCCTTCCTCCCTCTCTCTCCAGCTCTCTGTCTCTCTCTCTCTCCCTCTCTCCTTCTCTGAATATCTTTGTGGTTCTCTATGTTGGGCTGTAATGTTCTCAAAAGCCTGTTACAAGAAAAAGACTGAAAGGCTTTAAAGCTTCAACTAACAGCACCTTACATCATCTTGAGCCTGGTTAACCTACCTATGACACTAGCTGTTAATAGCTTAGAGGATAACTCTACTCTACCTCCATCCCTTCTACTCCCCACTCCTCCTCTCACCCACTCCTCCACTCCCCTCTCCTCTTCTCCCCTACTCCTCCACTCCCCTCTCCTCTTCTCCCCCACTCCTCCACTACCCTTACCTCTTTCCCCCACACCTCCACTCCCCCTCTCCTCTTCTCTCCTTCTCCTCTTCTCCCCCACTCCTCAAGTCCCCTCACCTCTTCCCCCCACTCCTCCACTCACTTCACCTCTTCTCTCCCACTATATCTTCCCCTTCTAAAGGTAAGCTTTGTTGTGGAAGGCGACGAAAGCAGAGGTGTCTTTCAGACGTCTTCATTCACAAAGTGGCTGGTGGTTGTTGTTGCCCTTTAGTGCTTGTTTGAATAATTCACTGGTTGGTTCTCAGTGCTGGATGAAGCCACATGACTTAGGCCCACATCACTGACAACCTAAAAGGATCCATCAATACAGACGGTGTGGTGAAGAAGACGCAACACAGTCTCTTCAACATCTTGATTATATAAATTATAGATACACTTCTCCTTCACAATGCAACCGCTGTGTCAGATTTCAAAAAATCTTTACCGAAAAAGCACACCATGCAATAATCTGAGTACAGCACTCAGACAACAAATCAAGCCATACAGATATCCGCCATGTTGTGGAGTCAACAGAAGTCAGAAATAGCATTATAAATATTCACTTACCTTTGATGATCTTCATCAGAATGCACTCCCAGGAATTGCAGTTCCACAATAAATGTTTGATTTGTTAGATAAAGTCCATCATTTATATCCAAATACCTTCTTTTTGTTCGCGCGTTTAGCCCAGTAATCCAAATGCTCAATGCTTAATTCAGACAAAAAGTCAAAAAAGTTATATTACAGTTTGTAGAAACATGTCAAACGATATATAGAATCTATGTTTAGGATGTTTTTATCATAAATCTACATTAATTAATGTTCCAACAGGAGAATTCCTTTGTCTTCAGAAATGCAATGGAACTCAAGTTAACGCTCACGTGACTCCACAAATGCAGGTGGGGAAAAAACCTACCTAAATATGATCCGCAATTAGAGGCAACGATTACTAGCTGCCTCTAATTGGGAACCACACAAATCACCAACCTAGAACACTTTAAACTAGATAACCCCCCCAGTCACGCTCTGACCTAAATACTATAGAGAACCAAGGGCGCTCTATGGTAAGGGAGTGACAGTACCCCCCCCAAAGGTGCGGACTCCAGCCGCAAAACCTGAAAGGACAGACCGGCCATGGAACGGGACTGGACGCCGTGCCTGGACTGGGCATCAGCGCAGAGGAAGGCTCCTGCCATAGAGCTGAGTTGGCCGACGTGCCTGGACTGGGCGCCGTTGCAGAAGAAGGCTCCGGCCATGGAGTGGGAATGGACGCCGTGCCTGGACATCAGCGCAGAGGAAGGCTCCTGCCATAGAGTGGGACTGGACGCCGTGCCTGGACATCAGCTCAGAGGAAGGCTCCTGCCATGGAGTGGGACTGGACGCCGTGCCTGGACATCAGCTCAGAGGAAGGCTCCTGCCATGGAGTGGGACTGGACGCCGTGCCTGGACATCAGCGCAGAGGAAGGCTCCTGCCATAGAGTGGGACTGGACGCCGTGCCTGGAAGCTTCGGACCGTTGACCGTCGTTGGAGGTAATTCCACTTTGACATTATGGGGTATTGCGTGTGACAATCTCAATTTAATCAATTTTAAATGCAGGCTGCAACACAACACAATGTGGAAAATGCCAAGGGGTGTTGAATGCTTTCTGAAGACACTGTATCCTCTATCTAAATAATAAAACCTTGTATTCTAGTCAAATAACTACTAATGTGCAAACCCTTTCTGTTCACATACTGTCAATACACACCATTTTATATAACTACTGTCTATATACACCATCCTATATAACTACTGTCTATACACACCATCCTATATAACTACTGTCTATACACACCATCCTATATAACTACTGTCTATATACACCATCCTATATAACTACTGTCTATACACACCATCCTATATAACTACTGTCTATACACACCATCCTATATAACTACTGTCTATACACACAATCCTATTATAACTACTGTCTATACACACCATACTATATAACTACTGTCTATACTGTCTAAACACACCATCCTATTTAACTACTTCTGTTCACACCTTTTCTGTCCATCTATACACCACATCTTATTCACTGAGTGTACTAAACATTAGGAATACCTTCCTAATATTTAGTTGCACCTGCTATGTTGGCAGCTACTGCTAACCAAACCCCAGTTCAAAGTGACTTAAATATTTTGTCTTGTTCATCCTCTGAATGGCACACGTACGCAATCCAGTTCTCAATTGTCTCAAGGCTTAAAAATCCTTCTTTAACCCACGTCTCCTCCTCTTCATCTACACTGATTGAAGTGGATTTAACAAGTGACATCAATAAGGGATCATAGCTTTCTCCTAGTCAGTCTAGGTCCTGTCTGTGTACATATTTATATTCTGGACTCTGACATGTCGTTCGGATTTTTCTTAATTTCTTTCTTTTTATTTTGGTGATTTGTTTGTACTGTTTTGTATTGTTAGTTATTGCTGCACTGTTGGTGCTGGAAACACAAGCATTTCGCTGCACCTGCGGTAACAGCAGAAGACGCTACATGATGTGGACACTTGCTCTTCTAACATCTCATTCTAAAATAATAGACATTAATATGGAGTTGGTCCCCTCCTTTGCTGCTATAACAGTCTCCACTCTTCTGGGAAGGCATTAATACGGAGTTGGTCCCCTCATTTGCTGCTATAACAGCCTCCACTCTTCTGGGAAGGCTTTCCACTAGATGTTGGAACATTGCTGCTATAACAGCCTTCACTCTTCTGGGAAGGCTTTCCACTAGATGTTGGAACATTGCTGCGGGGACTTGCTTCCATTCAGCCACAAGAGCATTAGTTAGGTCGGACACTGATGTTGGGCTGGTCAAGTTCTTCGATACCGATCTCGACAAACCATGCCTGGCTCGCAGTCAGCATTCCAATTCATCCCAAATGTGTTTGACGGGGTTGAGGTCAGGGCTCTGTGCAGGCCAGCCATTATTCCTTTTCCATCAAGCTTTAGAGTTGGCGGTATGCATTGGGGTAGGTAGCATTCTCTTGGCATCTGCCAAAACCCAGATTCATCCATAGGACTGCCAGATGGCGAAGCATGATTCATCACTTCAGAGAATACGAGTCCAATGCCGGCGAGCTTACTTGTGTGTGACTGCGTGGCCATGGAAAGAGTCAGAGCCATTTTGGAACTCCGTAGTGTTGCGAAGACAGAATATATTTATTTTTTTACACGCTACACGCGTCAACACTCGTTGGTCCTTTTCTGTGAGCTAGTGCGGCCTACATCGCTGAGCTGTTGTTGTTCCTAGACGTTGCCACTTCACAATAACAGCACTTACAGTTGACTTGGGGCAGCTCTAGCAAGGCAGAAATTAATTTGCCAAACTGACTTGTTGGAGTGGTGTCATCCTATGACGGTGCCACGTTGGAAGTCACTGAGCTCTTCAGTAAAGCCATTCTACTACCAATTTTTGTCTATGGAGATTGCATGGCTGTGTGCTTGATTTTACACATCTGTCCGAATGGGGTGTGGCTGAAATAGAATCCACTAATTTGAAGGAGTGTCCATATACTTTTGTAATATAAATGATCACTTCTTCAGGCTTTTATAAACATACACTGAGGAATTATGAAGAAAACAATGTGTAATAGAGAGGCAGGAAATAAAGCAAACACAGATCTTAGTGGAATCATGGTAATTAGACCATTTATATCACTGTTGTTTGGCTACCCCGTAGTAAGTCTCTCCTGATGGTTGTATTAGCCAGGCTTTCACACAGATTTTTAAAAAAATCTTTATTTAACTAGGCAAGTCAGTTAATGAAGGAACAAATTCTTATTTTCAATGACGGCCTGGGAACAGTGAACTGCCTGTTCAGGGGCAAGAAGGACAGATTTGTACCTTGTCAGCTCAGGGTTTTGAACTTGCAACCTTACTAGTCCAACGCTCTAACCACTAGGCTACCCTGCCGCCCCTCAATTTCAGATTAAATTGCTTACTGTCCTTCTGATACCCATTGAATGTTCCATTGTGTTAGGATGCACGACTGGCTGTGCCAGAAAGTCCTTTTGCATTGTTCTCTGATCAAAGCTTGTTTAATTCGACCAAACTTTGAATTTGTTCAAGCGTTCTCTAACACACAGGCTGCGTTTTAAAGGACACCTTTTCCCTATTTAGTGTACTACTTGTGACCAGCTCCAATAAGGGCTCTCGTCAACAGTAGTGCACTACATAGGGTTGGGGGAGGGGGGGGGGGGGGGGTCATTTGGGACACAGTAACACAGAGATCAATATAAAGCTGTAACAAAATGGTGGTTGTAACCAATTATTTATACAACCGTTGAACAAGTCAATAATGTCAATATGTCAACAATGTAAAGTGTATATGAACGACTTTATTTACAAAAGGTAAACGATCAGTCTCTTCAAACGTGATTTTTCTTTACAATGTATATGCAGTAATATATGTTTAACTAATCCTACCAATCACATACCTCCTGCTTTCCCCCACATCGACTATATCTTGTACGATATATATATATATATATATATATATATATATATATATATATACATACAGTACATAGTTTAACTGAAATGACTGTAGTAACACGCCAGCTTTACCTGATAATTCCTTACTTCCTATCCAGTCCTTTTCTAAAGACTGTAGTAACACGACATCTTTACCTGGTAATTCCTTACTTCCTATCCATTCCTTTTCTAAAGACTGTAGTAACACGACATCTTTACCTGGTAATTCCTTACTTCCTATCCATTCCTTTTCTAAAGACTGTAGTAACACGACATCTTTACCTGGTAATTCCTTACTTCCTATCCAGTCCTTTTCTAAAGACTATAGTAACACACCAGCTTTACCTGGTAATTCCTTACTTCCTATCCAGTCCTTTTCTAAAGACTGTAGTAACACACCAGCTTTACCTGGTAATTCCTTACTTCCTATCCATTCCTTTTCTAAAGACTGTAGTAACACACCAGCTTTACCTGGTAATTCCTTACTTCCTATCCATTCCTTTTCTAAAGACTGTAGTAACACGACATCTTTACCTGGTAATTCCTTACTTCCTATCCAGTCCTTTTCTAAAGACTATAGTAACACAACATCTTTACCTGGTAATTCCTTACTTCCTATCCATTCCTTTTCTAAAGACTGTAGTAACACGACATCTTTACCTGGTAATTCCTTACTTCCTATCCATTCCTTTTCTAAAGACTGTAGTAACACGACATCTTTACCTGGTAATTCCTTACTTCCTATCCATTCCTTTTCTAAAGCTACTCCCCACAATCACATCAATGAAAGGCTTAACTACCCTGGAATTCATTCAATCATTCTGTCCTTTTTCTGCATTCATCCACATCATGGTGGAAAGTCAGGTGTTATGGTAGCGAATCAAGACGTGGGTTCTTTTGGGCCTTGGTTTAACCCTTGTGTTGCCTGAAGGGTAAAGAAAATGACACACCACTATGTTAAGCTGCAGAGAAAACCACCTAAATTATATTTTTTCAACTTGAAATTTGATTACTTTTCCTAGAGTGACCACGACACTAGAAAAAAGTGAAACATCACCGTTGTTCATATTTCCATGAAAGCTGTACCCCATCAGGGTACAAAGATTGTCTAGGGCCATTTCTGACCCGGCAGTTACAAGATAATTTACACACCACACACACACACACACACACACACACACACACACACACACACACACACACACACACACAAACATAAAGAATTTGAGATTATGTGTGCTACTGATTGAACTCAGAAAGATCACCAACCATGGTTGGCACAGTCAGAAAGAGCAAGCCTGAGCTCCCCCCTGCACTCCTTGCAACAAGGGAGAAAGAGGCCTTATCTTCAAAGATTTGCTTTACCCCCACCACCACTCTAGTTTCTTACCTCCCAAAGAGGAACAAGAATGTGGTCCTCCTGAGCATACTGCGCAAAACAGCTGAGTTCAGTGATCGTGAGGACAGGAAGCCAGCCATCATCCTGGACTACAACCACAACAAAGGAGGCGTGGACAACCTGGACAAGGTGATCGGAACTTACAGCTGCAGGAGGATGACGGCCCGCTGGCCCCTGGTCATCTTCCATAACATCATTGATGTGTCCTCATTCAATGCCTTCATGATATGGAACAAGAGCAACCCTACCTGGATGCCTGATAAGGGGAACAAGAGGAGGGCGTTCCTGGAGCAGCTGGGAAAAGCACTTCAAAAGAAGGCAGCGCTTGTGAAAGCGCCTCTGCAGCGCTTGTGAAAGCTGTTCAGCTAAATCTTGTCCTGTTCCATCTGATTGATTCTTCTTCACATTTTTGTTTTTTTTCTATTATCTTATTTTAGTATAATTTGTTGTTGTTGTTGTTGTTTATACCCCTGTGGGCAATGGTTAAAAAAAACTGGGAGAAGACTAGTATTTTGTAGTTTAATTGCTCATTGTACAGTATATGAGAGTATATCACTATGTTGCCAAAACATTTCAAGATTCTTATTGTTTCCCTTCAATATAATGCATTCCAAACTACTTTCTGCACATTTCTGCTACTTTCTTAGGCTGTACAAGTGCTATATCTAGCTAAAACATTAATGTTTACAGCTATGCAGCACCTTTAGCAATAATAAATAATAAATATTAAACACATCTACTTCAGTAAAGAAAACAATTATGAGGTGTGTTGGAATAAAACGAGTGGTGTCCACTGATTACATGTCTTTCTGCTTTGTGAAGCGGGAAAACACAGATATTCACACAGTTGGTGATGAACAGCAGGTTTGTTTCTTCATGCAAAATAGGTTTAGGGTTTAAAATTCAATCAAGCTGCTTTCTTTAAGGGGTTTGGTGAAGGCCGATCATTTATTACCCTTAGGAGTATACAGAATGTTATGACTGCACAAGGGTTAAAAGTAGTGCAATATATAGGGAACTGAGGGTCATTTGGGACACACATGGTCTTGGTAGAGACCGAGGCCACATCCCAAATGGCACTTTAGTCCCTATGTCATGGACTATGCCTGGGGCGGGGGTCACCGCCTGGGGCGGGGGTCACCGCCTTGTTAGCATTTACACAAGATCCTTCAGAGCAGTACAGCTAAAATACTTGTTCAGTCATTATAAACCATTAAAACAAATTAATGATGGCCAGCCCACTTGTATTGGCTCTTACATCGCTCAGCCAGATAATTATATTCTTGTGCTTTGGGGCATTCAGTGAAAGGTGGGTGAATATGAGAGAGAGACAGAGAGAGAGATAAAAAAAAAGAGAGGAGTGATAAAGAAGAGAGAGAGACAGACAAAAAGCGTGAGGGAGAAGGAGAGCGAGAGAGGGAGAGAGAGAGCGAGAGATTAAAGTTCTGATTCTGATATCCTGGCCTTCAGTAATCTGGTGGCATGGCTAATTTCTAATAGGCTCAGTTAACTTTTAGAGGCCATTAGTGTTAATGTAGTATTATGGTGAGGCTTTGCTACAGTAGATACATCGAAGATCCATGCTCCATCACGGGAGAGAAGAGCGCTAGTGGAGAAGATCACCTAAAACCCAGGAGAGGAAAGGGACGGGAACAGAGAACAGGAGGGAGATAGTGAGCAGTAAAGCCAATGAGATTGACAGAGAACAGGAGGGAGATAGTGAGCAGTAAAGCCAATGAGATTGACAGAGAACAGCAGTGTGACAGTGAGCAGTAAAGCCAATGAGATTGACAGAGAACAGCAGTGAGATAGTGAGCAGTAAAGCAAATGAGATTGACAGAGAACAGCAGTGTGATAGTGAGCAGTAAAGCCAATGAGATTGACGGAGAGAGAAAGAAAGGACAACACATCACGAGTCACTTAGAATTGGTTAAACAGGGAGCTTAAACAATCAACAGTTAAGCTTCATTTGTACCTCGAATGAAAGGATCAGTGCAGCCGTTTTTATCTCAATATCAAATCATTTCTGTGTACCTGTGATTGATTTCATTCAAAATGGTTAAAAAGAAACAAAAATAGCTCCTTAGCTAGAACAATTTCTCATGCAATAATTTTGATAGGGAGCGGTCTGTGGGGAAGGGAAAACTGAAAACTGTTACTGGCAGAGAGGTTTGTAAAACTTTTTCTTATTGGTCTGCTACCTAATTGATTGATGTCACTGTCCTTGGTTCTCTATGGTGTAGTAGGTCAGGGCATGACTAGGGTGGTTTTCAAATCATCAAATCAAATCAAATGTATTAATACAGCCCTTCTTACATCAGCTGATATCTCAAAGTGCTTTACAGAAACCCAGCCTAAAACCCCAAACAGCAAGCAATGCAGGTGTAGAAGCACGGTGGCTAGGAAAAACTCCCTAGAAAGGCCAAAACCTAGGAAGAAACCTAGAGAGGAACCAGGCTATGAGGGGTGACCAGGCCTCTTCTGGCTGTGCCGGGTGGAGATTATAACAGAACATGGCTAAGATGTTCAAATGTTCATAAATGACCAGCATGGTCAACTAATAATAATCACAGTAGTTGTCGAGGGTGCAACAAGTCAGAACCTCAGGAGTAAATGTCAGTTGGCTTTTCATAGCCGATCATTAAGAGTATCTCTACCGCTCCTGCTGCCTCTAGAGAGTTGAAAACAGCAGGTCTGGGACAGGTAGCATGTCCAGTGAACAGGTCAGTGTTCCATAGCAGAACAGTTGAAACTGGATCAGCAGCACGGCCAGGTGGACTGGGGACAGCAAGGAGTCATCATGCCGGGTAGTCCTGAGGCATGGTCCTAGGGCGCAGGTCCTCTGAGAGAGAGAAAGAGAGAAAGAGAGAATTAGAGAGAGCGTACTTAAATTCACACAGGACACCGGATAAGACAGGCGAAGTACTCCAGATATAACATACTGACCCTAGCCCCCCGACACATAAACTACTGCAGCATAAATACTGGAGACTGAGACACGAGGGGTCAGGAGGCACTGTGGCAAATTCCGATGATACCCCCGGACAGGGCCAAAGTGGCAGGATATAACCCCACCCACTTTGCCAAAGCACAGCCCCCACACCACTAGAGGGATATCTTCAACCACCAACTTACCATCCTGAGACAAGGTCGAGTATAGCCCACAAAGATCTCCACCACGGCACATCCCAAGGGGGGGCGCCAACCCAGACAGGAAGATCACGTCAGTGACTCAACACACTCAAGTGACGCACCCCTCCTAGGGACGGCTCCAGAGCCTTTCCGTTCACCTTCACAGTCCTGGGCCAGACTACACTCAATCATAAGACCCACTTAAGAGATGAGTCTTCAATAAAGACTTGAAGGTTGAGACCGAGTTTGCGTCTCTGACATGGGTAGGCAGACCATTCCATAAAAATGGAGCTCTATAGGAGAAAGCCCTGCCTCCAGCTGTTTGCTTATAAATACTAGGGACAATTAGGAGGCCTGCGTCTTGTGACCGTAGCGTACGTGTAGGTATGTACGGCAGGACCAAATCAGAGGAATAGGTAGGAGCAAGCCCATGTAATGCTTTGTAGGTTAGCAGTAAGACTTTGAAATCAGCCCTTGCTTTGACAGGAAGCCAGTGTAGGGAGGCTAGCACTGGAGTAATATGATAACATTTTTTGGTTCTAGTCAGGATTCTAGCAGCTGTATTTAGCACTAACTGAAGTTTATTTAGTGCTTTATCCGACTGAAACAGTCTTGATATGTTCGTCAAGAGAGAGATCAGGGTCCAGAGTAACGCCGAGGTCCTTCACAGTTTTTTTTTATTTTCTTAAGCTTGTAGCGTCATGTCTTGTTTTACTACCTGAATTGAAAATAGTTTAAATAGATTTTTTTCTCTCTCACCAAAGAAGACTTGAGAAGACTTGAGGCTATAAACGCTGCCTAAGGTCCTTCAACAAAGTACTCAGTAAAGGGTCTGAACATTTTTCAAAAAACAAGTGTTTTGCTTTGTTATTATGAGGCATTGTGTGTAGTTTGATGAGGGGGAAAAAACTATGTAATCAATTTTAGAATAAGGCTGTAAGGTAACAAAATGTGGAGAAAGTCAAGGGGTCTGAATACTTCCTGAATGTACGTCTATTGCGGCATTCCAAATGATACCTATTTATACCTCTATATTGTGAAATACTCTTGACCATGGCCCATACAGCTATATAGGGAATAGTGTTCCATAGGGCTCTGGTCTAAAGTAGTGCACTATATAGGGAATAGTGTTCCATAGGGCTCTGGTCTAAAGTAGTGTACTATTTAGGGAATAGGGTTCCATAGGGCTCTGGTCTAAAGTAGTGTACTATATAGGTAATAGTGTTCCATAGGGCTCTGGTCTAAAGTAGTGTACTATATATAGGGAATAGGGTGCCATGGGGCTCTGGTCTAAAGTAGTGCACTGCATAGGGAATAGGGTTACATTAGGACACACTTTGTATGTATCTGGCCTCGTTGCCTGAACCATGGTTGTTGGCCTTTGAAAATAATGTAATATGCCCTCACATTTTCACATATTGCACAAATCAAACTGATCTATAAATGGATTTATGTAATGTATTGTTGTATTCAGGATGGATCAAAATAGTTGGTTTCTTATTACCTTCCCCCACGTAATGACTCTGAATGGTTTCAATCCGTCTGTAAAAAGCCATATTGGCTCCCCCATCTATTGTAACTCGATATACGTTTTGATATATCACAGAGGGCCTGTTTCCCTAGACACAGATTAATAAGTCTAGTCACGCTCAATGAGATTCATGCTCTTTAGTCCAGGAGGAGGTTTTAATCTGTTGTCTGGTAAACCCCAGAGTGTGTTAGAAAGACATAGGAGTTGCAAAATTACACTAATTTACCCCAAATTCCAGCAATCAGGAGGAAATAAGCAGGAAATCCTGAATCCTCCAACAATGATTTCTGAAAAAGCGAAGTGAATTTTAGAAAAATGACTGGAATTTAGCAACCATTTTTCGTGATTAGTCATTGGATGGGTAAATGCTGAAAAGATTTTAGCTGATGAATCACCTACAGATGTCACTTATTTTAATTAACAATATTTATAATAATAATAATAATAATAATACTGACAATAATACTCAGTCACTTGAGGTTGGAATGGATTTTGGCTTATAAAATCATATATCACGTCTTTTAATTAACCATATTCAGTCTATTGACGTTTGAGAAGAGGCTATATAACTAACCTTTAACCTTTACAAACTCAGTCTGTTGTCAGACACTCTCCCGATAACTCCAAACGTTGTATGGTAATGACAAACGTGACAAAGCAGCTCAGTCATTGGTCACATCACAAATAGTTTTGCCTGTATGGTGCGTTACATTTGACTAAAAAGTGGTACAGTAGTAGTTCCGTAGTATTGCCACGCGTCGTCTTATTGTCTTGTCTTGTTTTACCGACTGAATTGAAAATAGTTTAAATGGATTTTTTTTCTCTCTCACCCATTTACACACAAAACATTTTTAGCAAATTGATTTAAAATCGAATTTACTGAAAAATCGAATTTACATAAGCATTCACACCCCTGAGGCAATACGTGTTAGAATCACCTTTGGCAGCGTTTACAGCTGTGAGTCTTTCTGGGTAAGTCTAAGAGTGATTACAGCTGGGAGTCTTTCTGGGTAAGTCTATAAGAGTGATTACAGCTGTGAGTCTTTCTGGGTAAGTCTAAGAGTGATTACAGCTGGGAGTCTTTCTGGGTAAGTCTCTAAGAGCGATTACAGCTGTGAGTCATTCTGGGTCCGTCTATAAGAGCTTTACACACCAGGATTCAGCAACATTTTCCAATTATTCTGTTAAAAAAAAATGTTTAATCATTGCTAGACATTCCTTTTTACATATTGCCATAGAATTTCAAGTAGATTTAAGGCAAAACTGTAACTCGGCCACTCAGGAACATTCACGGTCTGCCTGTAAATAGCTCCAGTGTAAATATGGCCTTGTGTTTTATGTTATTGTTCTCCTGAAAGGTGAATTAATCTCCCAGGGTCTGTTGGAAAGCAGATTGAACCAGGTTTTTTTTTCCCAGGATTTTGTCTGTGCTTAGTTGTATTTCATTGTTATCCTGAAAAACTACATAGTCCTTAATGATTACAAGCATTCTCACAACATTATGCAGCTACCACTATCTTTGAAATTATGGAGAGTGTTCTATTGGATTTTCCCCAAACATAACACTTTGTATTCAAGACAAAAAGTGAATTGCTTTGCCACAGTTTTGTGCAGTTTTTCTTTTGTGCCTTGTTGCAAACAGGATGCAAGTTTTGGAATATTTGTATTCTGTAAAGGCTTCCTTCTTTTCACTCTGTCAATTAGGTTAGTATTGTGGAGTAACTACAATGTTGTTGATCCATCCTCAGTTTTCTCCTGTCACAGCCATAAAACTATGTAACTGTTTTAAAGCCTCCATTGACCTCATGGTGAAATCCCTGAGCAGTTTCCTTCCTCTCCAGCAACTGAGTTAGGAAGGATGCCTGTATCTTTGTAGTAACTGGGTGTATTGAGACACCATCCAAAGTGTAATTAATAACTTCACCATGCTCAAAAGAATATTCAATTTCTGCTTGTATTATTACAGAGATGAGGTAGTCATAACAAAATATGGTTAAACACTATGTGGCAAGGAGAGATGAGGGGAGTGGAGATTGAAGAGAGATTCCTTGCAGCCCACTGGCTCCACCCACGAGCCTTATATGGACTTCCTGACACAAGGCGAGCATGTGGATCAATAAGCCAGGGACTGCTTGGGGATAAAAGAGGAAGCGGCCTGCATAAAGGAGACAGAGAATGAAGAGGGAAGGGTGTGGTGTGAGAAGAGTGTGGTGTGAAGGGTGTGGTGTGAAGGGTGTGGTGTGAGAAGAGTGTGGTGTGAAGGGTGTGGTGTGAATGGTGTGGTGTGAGAAGAGTGGGGTGTGTGAAGAGTGTGGTGTGAAGAGTGTGAGTACACACGTTGTGACCTAGACTGTCTGATGACCCCTTCCCCCCCCACTGTGTACCGAACCGGTTTGGCTGAGGACCCGAGTTTTAGGATTTACCCCTGGAGAACGGAACGGACGACGGATTGTGGGTTGTGAAATGGTTGGTGAAATGGTTGGTCCCCCCTCTTCCCCAGTGTGCAGAACTCCCTAATAAACTCCCCATTTGCATTCTAGTTGTGCTCCTTGGTGCGTGTTTGGTTATTGAACTCAGTGACGTGGAAACACCACACCCTTGATCCTGCTACAACTATTATTGCACACAGAGTGAGTCCGTGCAGCTTTATTATGTGACCTGTTTCATCACAGTTTTACTCTTGAACTCTAGGGGTTAAATACTTCGTAACTCCATAACAAAGTGGTGAAATACTTACTTACTCAAGACACGTCAGTTTTTCATTTTTTAATTCGTAAAAACATTTGAAAAAACATAATTCCACTTTGACATTATGAGGTATTGTGTGTGTAAACCAGAGTTTAGGAGTGTGAATTCTTTCTGAAGGGACTAGGGAATAGGGTGCCATTTGGGACCTATCCCATTTTCATTATGGTCTTACTATCCTAATCGCTCGGTCGAAGGGTATGGTTTACATTCCTGTCGGTGTCAGCGTCTATCTAGAAGACAGCGAAGGAGTCAGGCGCAGGACACAGGTAAGAGTAAAAATAAAACACTGTGTTTACTCTATCCAAGAACGGAACAAAAATCCCTTTACAAAACAAGGACAAAACAGGACTCAAACTCCAACACACAAAAGACAATCACAAACGAACAGAAAGGGAAACCAGAGGGTTAAATAAGGAACATACAGTAATTATGAGATGGGAACCAGGTGAGTAAAACAGACAAAACAAAAGGAAAAATGAAACATGGATTGGTGGCAGTTAGAAAGCCGGTGACGTCGACCGCCGAACGCCGCCCGAACAAGGAGAGGGAACAACTTCGGTGGAAGTCTTAACAGTCGGACATGTAATGTCGTCTGGCTCAAAAAAAAACATGAGGAGAACAAGAGGAGAAAAGAGGAGAACAAGAACAAGAGGAGAACAAGAGGAGAAAAGAGGAGAACAAGAGGAGGACAAGAGGAGAACAAGAACAAGAGGAGAACAAAAGGAGAAAAGAGGAGAACAAGAACAAGAGGAGAAAAGAGGAGAACAAGAGGAGAAAAGAGGAGAACAAGAGGAGGACAAGAGGAGAACAAGAACAAGAGGAGAACATGAGGAGAAAATAGGAGAACAAGAACATGAGGAGAACAAGAGGATAAAAGAGTAGAACAAGAACAAGAGGAGAACAAGAGTAGAAAAGAGGAGAACAAGAACATGAGGAGAAAAGAGGAGAACAAGAGGAGAAAAGAGGAGAACAAGAACAAGAGGAGAATAAGAACAAGAGGAGAACAAGAGGAGAACAAGAGGAGAACAAGAACAAGAGGAGAACAAGAGGAGAAAAGAGGAGAACAAGAACATGAGGAGAAAAGAGGAGAACAAGAGGAGAAAAGAGGAGAACAAGAACAAGAGGAGAATAAGAACAAGAGGAGAACAAGAGGAGAACAAGAGGAGAAAAGAGGAGAACAAGAGGAGGACAAGAGGAGAACAAGAACAAGAGGAGAACATGAGGAGAAAATAGGAGAACAAGAACATGAGGAGAACAAGAGGATAAAAGAGTAGAACAAGAACAAGAGGAGAACAAGAGTAGAAAAGAGGAGAACAAGAGGAGAACAAGAACAAGAGGAGAGCAAGAGGAGAAAAGAGGAGAACAAGAACATGAGGAGAAAAGAGGAGAACAAGAGGAGAAAAGAGGAGAACAAGAACAAGAGGAGAACAAGAGGAGAACAAGAGGAGAACAAGAACAAGAGGAGAACAAGAGGAGAATACGAGGAGAACACGAGGAGAACGTCACACTTCATCCAATAACTAATACTTAACTCTGAGAGCAATTATACTGATTGGAAAGGAATATAAAAAGAGAATGAATATTGAGTTATTATTGGGACAAAAAGAGGGAGAGAGAGAGAGCGCTAGAAAGAGAGAGGAGAGGAGCATGCCAGTGGGATAACAAAACGTTTTATCATAAACAGTCTAACTGAGCAGTCGGTAAGCAATGAGAAACATTACTAGAATTGAACTGCCAGTTATTCATTGTTGAACAAGAAATAATTATGTCGGAAAAGTCAAACACCAAACATTACCCCTACGTATAAATATTATAAATAAACATTTTTTGTGATATTAGAATCTCTTTAACATTACATACCCAACAATAACATTTATTTTCAACCCAGTTTACCAACAGATGATTCCCCTGATCCAAAGTAACCCCCATTTCATAAAAGAGCATTTAGGTAATATTACGGCTGTCTCTAATTGAGTCCAAAAGGGATGGTTATGTGGCTCGACACAGTATCTAGCTGCATTAACTCTGCTTAAGAGCGGAGTGGATGCTATGAGAGAGAGAGAGGCGCCATCCCAAATAGAATCCTAGTCCCTATATAGTGCAGTACTTCTGAGAAGAGCCCTATGGGCACTGGTCAACAGTAGTGCCCTAAACAACTGTGAGGGAAGAGCGTGCCACTTGGTATGTAGAAAATGACACAGAGACCAAAGTTGATGGGAGAGAGAGAGAGAGAGAGAGAGAGAGAGAGAGAGAGAGAGATGGAGAGAGAGATGGTCCCAGGCCATTAGCATGACACGGCTCTAACTAGGCCAATTTAAAAGGTAATAGAAAGAGATGGCTTTAAAGACATCACAGCGGTAAATTAATGTGATTACTGTGGATGGTCGCATTCTCTCTTGGGTGAAGAATCCGACTAGTCGTGTCACTGGTAAATATGACAGAGCGGGAACTAAAGGAGATTGAGTCGAGGTGGTTGAGGAAAACCCCTGCCACAGTATCTGTCCAAATTATCTGTCCTACAGTATCTGTCCTACAGTATCTGTCCTGTCCTACAGTATCTGTCCTACAGTATCTGTCCTACAGTATCTGTCCTGTCCTACAGTATCTGTCCTACAGTATCTGTCCTACAGTATCTGTCCTGTCCTACAGTATCTGTCCTACAGTATCTGTCCTACAGTATCTGTCCTGTCCTACAGTATCTGTCCTACAGTATCTGTCCTACAGTATCTGTCCTACAGTATCTGTCCTGTCCTACAGTATCTGTCCTACAGTATCTGTCCTACAGTATCTGTCCTACAGTATATGTCCTACAGTATCTGTCCTACAGTATCTGTCCTACAGTATCTGTCCTCATGGATATGTCCTACAGTATATGTCCTGCAGTATATGTCCTACAGTATATGTCCTACAGTATATGTCCTACCATATCTGTCCTAATGGATATGTCCTACAGAATATGTCCTACAGTATATGTCCTACCATATCTGTCCTACAGCATCTGTCCTAATGCATATGACATACAGTATCTGTCCTCATGGATATGTCCTACAGTATATGTCCTGCAGTATATGTCATACAGTATATGTCCTACAGTATCTGTCCTGTCCTACAGTATCTGTCCTACAGTATCTGTCCTACAGTATCTGTCCTGTCCTACAGTATCTGTCCTACAGTATCTGTCCTACAGTATCTGTCCTGTCCTACAGTATCTGTCCTACAGTATCTGTCCTACAGTATCTGTCCTGTCCTACAGTATCTGTCCTACAGTATCTGTCCTACAGTATCTGTCCTACAGTATCTGTCCTGTCCTACAGTATCTGTCCTACAGTATCTGTCCTACAGTATCTGTCCTACAGTATATGTCCTACAGTATCTGTCCTACAGTATCTGTCCTACAGTATCTGTCCTACAGTATCTGTCCTCATGGATATGTCCTACAGTATATGTCCTGCAGTATATGTCCTACAGTATATGTCCTACAGTATATGTCCTACCATATCTGTCCTAATGGATATGTCCTACAGAATATGTCCTACAGTATATGTCCTACCATATCTGTCCTACAGCATCTGTCCTAATGCATATGACATACAGTATCTGTCCTCATGGATATGTCCTACAGTATATGTCCTGCAGTATATGTCATACAGTATATGTCCTACAGTATGTGTCCTACAGTATATGTCCTAATGGATATGTCCTACAGGATATGTCCTACAGTATCTGTCCTACAGTATCTGTCCTAATGGATATGTCCTACAACATCTGTCCTACAGCATCTGTCCTACAGTATCTGTCCAAATGGATATGTCCTACAGTATAAGTCCGAATGTATATGTCCACATGTATATGTCCAAATGTATATGTCCAAATGTATATGTCCTACAGTATGTGTCCTACAGTATATGTCCTAATGGATATGTCCTACAGTATATGTCCTACAGTATATGTCCTACAGCATCTGTCCTACAGCATCTGTCCTAATGGATATGACATACAGTATATGTCCAAATGTATATGTCCACATGTATATGTCCTTATGTATATGTCCTACAGTATATGTCCTAATGGATATGTCCTAATGGATATGTCCTACAGTATATGTCCTACAGTATCTCTCCTACAGTATCTGTCCTAGTGGATATGTCCTACAGTATATGTCCTACAGTATCTGTCCTAATGGATATGTCCTACACTATATGTCCTACAGCATCTGTCCTACAGTATCTGTCCTAATGTATATGTCCACATGTATATGTCCAAATGTATATGTCCTACAGTATCTGTCCTACAGTATCTGTCCTAATGGATATGTCCTACAGTATATGTCCTACAGTATCTGTCCTAATGGATATGTCCTACACTATATGTCCTACAGCATCTGTCCTACAGTATCTCTCCAAATGTATATGTCCACATGTATATGTCCTACACTATATGTCCTACAGCATCTGTCCTACAGTATCTGTCCAAATGTATATGTCATAATGGATATGTCCTACAGTATATGTCCTAATGGATATGTCCTAATGGATATGTCCTACAGTATATGTCCTAATGGATATGTCCTACAGTATATGTCCTAATGGATGTGTCCTAATTTATATGTCCTAATGGATATGTCCTACAGTATATGTATACAGTATTTGTCCTATTTTCCACATTGTAGAACAATAGTGAAGACATCAAACTATGAAATGACACACATGGAATCATGTAGTAACCAAAAAAGTGCTATAAAAACAACAATTATTTTATATTCGATATTCTTCAAAGTACCACCCTTTACTTTGGTGACAGCTTTGCATACTCTTGGCATTCTCTCAACCAGCTTCACCTGGAATGCTTTTCAAACAGTGTTGAAGGAGTTTTCACATATGCTGAGCACTTGCTGGCTGCTTATCCTTCACTCTGTGGTCCAACTCATCCCAAACCATCTAAATTGGGTTGAGTTTGGGTGATTGTGGAGGCCAGGTCATCTGATACAGCACTCAATCACTCTCCTTCTTGGTCAAATAGCTCTTACAAAGCCTTGAGGTGTGTTGGGTCATTGTCTTGTTGAAAAACAAACAATAGTCTCAGTAAGCACAAACCAGATGGGATGGCGTATCGCTGCAAATGTCATTGGTCACATAGGTCACATGGTCAGCAGATGTTAAATGCGAGCGTAGGGAAATGCTTGTGCTTCTAGTTCCGACAGTGCAGTAATATCTAACAATTGCCACAACAACGACCTTATAAACACACAAATCTAAAGGGATGGAATAAGAATATGTACAAATAAATATATGTGAGCGATGGCCGAGCGGCAAGATGCAATAGAAGAAGTATAATATACATACATATGAGATGAGTAATGTAAGATATGTAAACATTATTAACATACATTACATACACATTACACACACCTTAGCCAAATACATTTGAACTCAGTTTTTCACAATTCCTGACATTTTAATAAAAATTCAGGGTCTTAAGTCAGTTAGGATCAACCCTTTATCGTAAGAATGTGAAATGTCGGAATAATAGTAGAGAGAATTATTTTTTTCAGCTTTTATTTCTTTCATCACATTCCCAGTGGGTCAGAAGTTAACATGCACTCAATGAGTATATGGTAGTTTTGCCTTTAAATAGTTTGACATGGGTCAAACGATTCGAGCAGCCTTCCACAAGCTTCCCACAATAAATTGGGTGAATTTTGGCCCATTCCTCCTGACAGAGTTGGTGTAACTGAGTCAGGTGTTTAGGGCTCCTTGCTCGCACACACCTTTTCTGTTCTGCCCAAAAATGTTCTATAGGAATGAGGTCAGGGATTTGTGATGGCCACTCCAATACCTTGACTTTGTTGTCCTTAAGCCACTTTGCCACAACTTTGGAAAGATGTTGGGCTCATTGTCCATTTGGAAGACCCATTTGTGACCAAGCTTTAACTTCCTGATGGATGTTTTGAGATGTTGCTCAAATATATCCACATAATTTCCCTGCCACATGATGCCATCTATTTTGTGAAGTGCACCAGTCCCTCCTGCAGGAAAGCTCCCCCACAACATGATGCTGCCACCCCCGTGCTTCATGGTTGGGATGGTGTTCTTCGGCTTGCAAGCATCCCTCTTTTCCCTCCAAACATAACGATGGTCATTATGGCCAAACAGTTCTATTTTTGTTTCATCAGACCAGAGGAAATTTCTCAAAAAAATACCTTTGTATGGCTTTTTTTATGGCGGTTTTGGAGCAGTTCCTTCTACCTTGCTGAGCGGCCTTTGAATCTAGATACTTTTATAACCATTTCCTCCAGCATCTTCACAAGGTCCTTTGCTGTTGTTCTGTGATTGATTTTCACTTTTCGCACCAAAGTACGCTCGTCTCCAGGAGACAGAACGTGTCTCCTTCCTGAGCGGTATGATGGCTGCATGGTACCGTGTTGTTAATACTTGCGTACTATTGTTTGTACAGATGAATGTGGTATCTTCAGGCATTTGGAAATTGCTCCCAAGTATGAACCTGACTTTCAGAGGTCTATAATTTATTTTCTGAGGTCTTGGCTGATTTCTTTTCATTTTCCCACCATGTCTAGCAACGAGGCACTGAGTTTGAAAGTAGGCCTTGAAATACATCCATAGGTACACCTCCAATGGACTCAACTGATGTCAATTAGCCTATCACAAGCTTCTGAAGCCATGACATCATTTTCTGGAATTGTCTAAGCTGTTTAAAGGCACAGTCAACTTAGTGCGTGTAAACTTCTCACCCACTGGAATTGTGATACAGTGAATTATAAGTTAAATAATCTGTATGTAAAACATTCTTGGAAAAATTAATTGTGTCATGCACAAAGTCGATGTCCTAACCAATTTGCCAAAACTTTAGTTTGTTAACAAGAAATGTGTGGAGTGGTTGAAAAGGAGTTTTAATGACTCCAAAATTAGTGTATGTAAACTTCTGACTGTATGTACACCTGTTCTGAAAGGCCCCAGAGTCTGCAACACCACTAACCAATGGGTACCACCAAGAAAGCGACACCACAAAGACCAAGGAGCTCTCCAAACATTTCAGGGACAAAGTTGTGGAGAAGTACATTTCAGGGTTGGGATATTCAAAAATATCCAAAACCTTGAACATCCCACAGAGCACCATTAAATCCACTACTAAAACATGGAAAGAATATGGCACCACAACAAACTTGCCAAGAGAGGGCCGCCCACCAAAACTCATGGACCAGACAAGAGGGCATTCATCAGAGAGATAACTAAGAGACCATTTTTGTCGATAAGCCGTACACTCCACACAGAGCTGTGCTTTATGGAAGAGTGGCCAGAAAAAAGGCATTGCTTA
Source organism: Oncorhynchus mykiss (assembly GCF_013265735.2). Taxonomy (NCBI): domain Eukaryota; kingdom Metazoa; phylum Chordata; class Actinopteri; order Salmoniformes; family Salmonidae; genus Oncorhynchus; species Oncorhynchus mykiss. The sequence goes on along the minus strand of NC_050572.1, from coordinate 4,629,911 downwards.
ATTAAAGAAAAAAATAAGCAAACACGTTTGGGGTTCTCCAAAAGGCATTTGGGAGACTCCCCAAACATATGGAGTAGGTACTCTGGTCAGATGAAACTAAAATAGAGATTTTTGGCCACTAAGGAAAATGCAATGTCTGGCGAAACCTAACACTTCTCATCACCCCAAGAGCACCATCCCCACACTGAAGCATGGTGGTGACAGCATCCTGCTGTGGTGATATTTTTAATCGTCAGGGACTGGAAAATTGGTCAGAATTGAAGGAATAAGGAATAATGGATGGCGCTAAATACAGGGAAATCGTTGACGGAAACCTGTTTCAATCTTACGGAGATTTGAGACCGGGATGGAGGTTCACCTTCCAACAGGACAATGACCCTAAGCATACTGCTACAGCAACACTCTAAATGACCACTAATCCCACTAGAGCTGTCTGGTATAATTTAGACTACCACTAATCACAGTAGAGCTGTCTGGTGTAATGTAGATTACCACAAATCCAACTAGAGCTGTTTTGTATAATATAGATTACCACTAATCACAGTAGAGCTGTCTGGTAAAATATAGATTACCACTAATCCCACTAGAGCTGTCTGGTATAATATGGATTACCACGAATCCCACTAGAACTGTCTTGAATAATATAGACTACAACTAGAGCTGTCTGGTATAATGTAGAGTAAATTAAAACTAATCTCAGAAGGTGAGGGTCTCATATTAACGAGGGATTTTCCATGTCTCTAACCTGCATCCCAAACGGCCAACACAGTGCACCACATTTGACCAGGACCAATAGAATGCCAATTCAAATTAAGTAGATGGCAGCCGTTGGTCTGGGAAGACAGCAGATGGCCAAGCAAGTGTCTCTCTAGTTCTCTCTAGTTCTCTCTAGTTCTCTCTCTCTCTCTCTCTCTCTCTCTCTCTCTCTCTCTCTCTCTCTCTCTCTCTCTCTCTCTCTCTCTCTCACTCACTCACTCACTCACTCTGCAAATGGCTAACCGCTAGGAAGACTCTCTCTCTCTCTCTCTCTCTCTCTCACTCACTCACTCACTCACTCTGCAAATGGCTAACCGCTAGGAAGACTCTCTCTCTCTCTCTCTCTCTCTCTCTCTCACTCACTCACTCACTCACTCTGCAAATGGCTAACCGCTAGGAAGACTCTCTCTCTCTCTCTCTCTCTCTCACTCACTCACTCACTCACTCTGCAAATGGCTAACCGCTAGGAAGACTCTCTCTCTCTCTCTCTCTCTCTCTCTCACTCACTCACTCACTCACTCTGCAAATGGCTAACCGCTAGGAAGACTCTCTCTCTCTCTCTCTCTCTCTCTCACTCACTCACTCACTCACTCTGCAAATGGCTAACCGCTAGGAAGACTCTCTCTCTCTCTCTCTCTCTCTCTCACTCACTCACTCACTCACTCACTCTGCAAATGGCTAACCGCTAGGAAGACTCTCTCTCTCTCTCTCTCTCTCTCTCACTCACTCACTCACTCACTCTGCAAATGGCTAACCGCTAGGAAGACTCTCTCTCTCTCTCTCTCTCTCACTCACTCACTCACTCACTCACTCACTCTGCAAATGGCTAACCGCTAGGAAGACTCTCTCTCTCTCTCTCTCTCTCTCTCACTCACTCACTCACTCACTCTGCAAATGGCTAACCGCTAGGAAGACTCTCTCTCTCTCTCTCTCTCTCACTCACTCACTCACTCACTCACTCTGCAAATGGCTAACCGCTAGGAAGACTCTCTCTCTCTCTCTCTCTCTCTCTCACTCACTCACTCACTCACTCTGCAAATGGCTAACCGCTAGGAAGACTCTCTCTCTCTCTCTCTCTCTCTCTCACTCACTCACTCACTCACTCTGCAAATGGCTAACCGCTAGGAAGACTCTCTCTCTCTCTCTCTCTCTCTCTCACTCACTCACTCACTCACTCTGCAAATGGCTAACCGCTAGGAAGACTCTCTCTCTCTCTCTCTCTCTCTCTCTCACTCACTCACTCACTCACTCTGCAAATGGCTAACCGCTAGGAAGACTCTCTCGCTTTCTCTCTCTCTCAATTCATTACAATTCAAAGGGCTGTTATCTCTCCGAGAGAGAGACAAAGAGTGACAGAGACAAAGAAACAGAGAGAGAGAGAGACAGAGAGAGAGACAGGGAGGCAGGTAGACTAGCGGTTATAGCATTGGGAGAGGAACCCAAAGTTTAAAGGATATAATCCCCAAGCCAACAAGGTCAATCAATCAGTTGATGTGCCCTTGAGCAAGGCACTTCATCTTAATTGCTCCAGTAAAAGTCGTACTAGATAAGAGTGTCTGTTAAATGTAGAAATGAGACACGCCACAATGTGTCAAGGGGTTGAGGTGAGATGACTTCATTGTAGTGTGTTCAGTTGGAACATTCTATTGGAGCTATTGAGCTATTGAAAGAATCCAGTGTTTTCTATTAGATGGCTCTTATGAAGAGGAATTGCATTGTGTTTTTCTCAAATGGTTTAGCTCCTTCTCTACAATGACAATATTGATGTACAGAAGAAAAAAGACATGCTTTTTCACATACATAGAATACATTTCATATTCCTTATTTCTCAGCATGTCTGTCAGCAGCTCATGAAATGTAGCACCGCAGCACTGAACACAGGAGACATACAGAAATATGATTTGGTTCCCAATGGGGATGTCTTCACTGACAGCTCTCCTTTTCTTCCTCAATTCATCTCTCTCCCTGTCTGTCTCTCCCTGTCTGTCTCTCCCTGTCTGTCTCTCCCTGTCTGTCTCTCTGTCTGTCTGTCTCTCCCTGTCTCTCCCTGTCTGTCTCTCCCTGTCTCTCTGTCTGTCTGTCTCTCCTTGTCTGTCTGTCTGTCTGTCTGTCTGTCTGTCTGTCTGTCCCTGTGTCTCTTTCTATCTGTCTGTCTTTCCCTGTCTCTCTTTCTGTCTGTCTGTCTTTCCCTGTCTCTCTTTCTGTCTGCCTGTCTTTCCCTGTCTCTCTTTCTGTCTGTCTCTCCTTGTCTCTCTGTCTCTCCTTATCTCTCTGTCTGTCTGTCTGTCTGTCTGTCTGTCTGTCTGTCTGTCTGTCTGTCTGTCTGTCTGTCTGTCTGTCTGTCTGTCTGTCTGTCTGTCTGTCTGTCTGTCTGTCTGTCTCTCCCTGTGTCTCTTTCTATCTGTCTGTCTTTCCCTGTCTCTCTTTCTGTCTGCCTGTCTTTCCCTGTCTCTCTTTCTGTCTGCCTGTCTCTCCGTCTCTCCGTCTCTCCGTCTCCCCGTCTGTCTGTCTGTCTGTCTGTATGTCTGTCTGTCTGTCTGTCTGTCCGTCCGTCACAGTGTCTGTCTGTTGCAGTGTCTGTCTGTCTCCCTCTCTGTCTGTCGCAGTGTCTGTCTGTCTCTCTGTTTCTCTCTCTCTCTCTCTCCCTCTCTCCGTCTCTCTCTGTCTGTCTGTTCCTCTCTCTCTCTGTCTGTCTGTCTGTCTGTCTCTCCGTCTCTCTCTGTCTGTCTGTTTCTCTCTGTCGCTGCACGTCTCCTTTCAGCGGTTTAACACTCAAACAGGCCTCTCTCCCTCTCTCCCTCTCTCCCTGTCTGTCTGTCTGTCTGTCGCTCCACGTCTCCTTTCAGTGGTTTAACACTCAAACAGGCCTCCCTCCCTCCCTCCCTCCCTCCCTCCCTCCCTCCCTCCCTGTCTGTCTGTCTGTCTGTCTGTCTGTCGCTCCACGTCTCCTTTCAGCGGTTTAACACTCAAACAGGCCTCTCTCCCTCTCTCCCTCTCTCCCTGTCTGTCTATCTGTTTGTCTGTCTGTCTGTCTGTCCACGTCTCCTTTCAGCGGTTTAACACTCAAACAGGCCCCTCTTCTTCCGCACCGCTCCGCTCTGTCAGAGAACAAGACAGCGCTGTGCACAAATCCCAAAACACATTTCCATTAAAACCTTTTGGCTGCTGATCCTTCATCTGGGGCCAGGGAATGATGTCAGTCCTATCACACCGTTCCTCTCCCAAAAGGCACCCTATTCCCTATGCAGTGTACTACTTCAGAACATAGCCCATAGGGCTCTAAATAATGAACAAGGCATTTGGGACACACTCAGGGAGACTGACTGACTGACAGACTGACTGACTCCCTATCTGACTGACTGACAGACTGATTCCCTACCTATCTGACTGACTGACTGACTGACTGATTCCCTACCTATCTTACTGACTGACTGACTAACTATCTGACTGACTGACTGATTCCCTACCTATCTGACTGACTGACTGACTGACTGACTGACTCCCTAACTAACTGACTGACTGACTGACTCCCTAACTAACTAACTAACTAACTGACTCCCTAACTAACTGACTGACTGACTGACTCCCTAACTGACTGACTCCCTAACTAGCTGACTGACTCCCTAACTAGCTGACTGACTCCCTAACTAACTGACTGACTGACTCCCTAACTAACTAACTAACTGACTGAGTGACTGACTCCCTAACTAACTGACTGAGTGACTAACTCCCTAACTAACTGACTGACTCCCTAACTAACTGACTGACTGACTCCCTAACTAACTAACTAACTAACTGACTGACTGACTCCCTAACTAACTAACTAACTAACTAACTAACTAACTAACTAACTGACTGACTCCCTAACTAACTGACTGACTGACTGATTCCCTACTTATCTGACTGACTGACTCCCTAACTAACTAACTGACTCCCTAACTAATTGACTGACTGACTGACTGACTCCCTAACTGACTGACTGACTCCCTAACTAACTGACTAACTGACTGACTCCCTAACTAACTGACTGACTGACTCCCTAACTAACTGACTCCCTAACTGACTGACTGACTCCCTAACTAATTAACTGACTCCCTAACTAACTGACTGACTGACTGACTGACTGACTCCCTAACGAACTGACTAACTGACTGACTCCCTAACTAACTGACTGACTGACTGACTGACTCCCTATCTGACTGACTGACTGACAGATTCCCTACCTATCTGACTGACTGACTGACTGACTGATTCCCTACCTATCTGACTGACTGACTGACTAACTAACTGACTGACTGACTGACTGATTCCCTACCTATCTGACTGACTGACTGACCGACTCCCTAAATAACTGACTGACTGACTGATTCCCTACCTATATGACTGACTGACTCCCTAACTACCTATCTAACTGACTGACTGACTGATTCCCTACCTATCTGACTGACTGACTGACTGACTGACTGACTCCCTAACTAACTGACTGACTGACTGATTCCCTACCTGACTGACTGACTCCCTAACTAACTGACTGACTGACTGACTCTCTACCTGACTGACTGACTCCCTAACTAACTGACTGACTGACTGACTCCCCAACTAACTGACTGACTGACTCCCTAACTGACTGACTCCCTAACTAGCTGACTGACTGACTCCCTACCTGACTGACTGACTCCCTAACTAACTGACTGACTGACTCCCTAACTAACTAACTAACTGACTGACAGACTCCCTGCCTGACTGACTGACTCCCTAACTAACTGACTGACTAACTCCCTAACTAACTAACTAAATGACTGACTGACTAACTGACTGACTGACTGACTGACTCCCTAACGAACTGACTGACTGACTGACTCCCTAACTAAATGACTGACTGACTGACGGACTGACTGACTGACTGACTCCCTAACTGACTGACTGACTGACGTACTGACTGACTGACTGAGTGACGGACTGACTGACTGACTCCCTAACCGACTGACTGACTGACTGACTCCCTAAGTGACGGACTGACTGACTGACTGACTCCCTAACTGACTGACTGACTCATTAACTGACTGACTGACTGACTGACTGACTCCCTAACTGACGGAATGACTGACGGACTGACTAACTGACTGACTGACTGACTGACTGACTGACTGACTGACTGACTACCTAACTGACTGACTGACTGACTGACTGACGGACTGACTGACTCCCTAACTAACTGACTGATTGACGGACTGACTTACTGACTGACTGACGGACTGACTGACTGACTGACTCCCTAAGTAACTGACTGACTGACTGACTGACTGACTCCCTAACTGACGGACTGACTGACTGACTCCCTAACTGACTGACTGACTGAATACCTGACTGACTGACTGACTGACTGACTCCCTAACTGACTGACTGACTGACTACCTAACTGACTCCCTAACTAACTGACTGACTGACTACCTAACTGACTGACTACCTAACTGACTGACTACCTAACTGACTGACTGACTGACTACCTAACTGACTCCCTAACTAACTTACTGAATTACTGACTGACTGACTTAAACATCCCCATTGTGTTTTTATTTTTAAATAGGCATCCTAAACAAGCTACTACAGCAAACAATCTGACATTAACGGAGGCCTACATAACCGCTAGCATGGCCTCGTTAGCATGGCCTCATACCAGTCCTATATCCTTAGATTTGCCCCAGCTATGTCTTCACTAAATAGCATGTCAGATTAATGATTAAATAATATAGTGATGGAGGAATCAACAATGTACTTTTTAAAAGTTTTAAAACAGGCTATATGTCTCTGCTGCCTATGAAGCTGTGCCAGATAACTATCAATGTCGAGGTGTCTTTGCAATGCCAGAAGAATCCTTAACATTTTGCTGCATTCAATTTGACCTTTGTCAAAAGCTTATTCTCCTGACATGGAGTGTGAAATGGCAGTGAGAGGGCCAGAGTTAGGTGTCATTAAGCCAGCGGTTCCCAAACTAGGGGTCGCGACCCCATATCAGGTTGCCTGATATGAAAATGAGGTGGCATTAACATTTCCAAAATCCTGAAGCTAAAAAAATATATATAGAAAAACAATATATGTATTATAATCTCTATATATATATATATATATATATATATATATATATATATATATATATATATATATATATATATATATATATAAATAATGTATCTCAAAATCATTGTAAAGTGGTTAACCTTAAATCCAAATGGTAATCTAAATCTAAATGATAATTCTTAAAATGTAAACGATTCAATTCAATGAGAGAGTGCCTTTAGATAACGAGAAAAGGCCGCACTTGAATCATTCCCATGGTGAATGACTAACTACACTATGAAACGACACACTATTGAATCATCCCCATGGTGAATGACTAGCTACACTATGACACCACACACTATTGAATCATTCCCATGGTGAATGACTAGCCACACTACACTATGAACCCATACACTATTGCAGAGACTTCGATATTTTACGGCCACAGTTGATATGGTGAAAACAATGAGTTGGGAGGCAGAGGCACAGAAACAAATGTCAATACCTTTGTCAGACACTGTTAAACGAAGGCTTTATGGTGTGACTGAATGACTCAGATACTCCCCAGCTACATGATCTCCAAATGGCCGTTAGCAGTGAGGGCCAAGCATGCCCATGCATTGACTTTTGTTCACAATACATGTCAGAGGATGCTATTTACGAGGACACATTGTTCTGTCTCACGATTCCGTAGCATGAAACGGCACAGGGGATGTGCAGTGGGCTCTGCGGTGATGTCTTGCAGCTTTTGCAGACCTGGAACTCCATCATGAACACTTAAACACTGGTAAAACTAAATGCATGCTCTTCGACCGATCGCTGCCCGCACCCGCCCGCCCGACTAGCATCACTACTCTGGACGGTTCTGACTTAGAATATGGGGACAGCTACAAATACACCCGTAGCACGCACTCCAGCAGGTATATCTCACTGGTCATCCCCCAAAGCCAACACCTGCTTTGGCCGCCTTTCCTTCCAGTTCTCGGCTGCCGAAGGCCTAGAACGAATTGCAAAAATTGCTGAAGTTGGAGACTTATAACTCCCTCACTAACTTTAAACATCATCTATCTGAGCAGCTTACTGATCACTGCATCTGTACATAGTCCATCTGTAAATAGCCCAACCAATCTACCTACCTAATCCCCATATTGTTTTGATTTACTTTTTTGCTCTTTTGCACCCCAGTATCTCTACTTGCACATCATCGTCAGCACATCTATCACTCCAGTGTTAATCTGTTAAATTGTAATTACTTCGCTACTATGGCCTTACCTCCTCACGCCATTTGCACACACTGTATATATACTTTTTTTCTACTGTGTTATTGACTGTACGTTTGTTTATGTGTGACTCTGTGTTGTTGTTTCTGTCACACTGCTCTGCTTTATCTTGGCCAGGTCGCGGATGTAAATGAGTACTTGTTCTCAACTGGCCTACCTGGTTAAATAAAGGGTTAGGGTTACATATATAAATACCTGGTTAAATAAAGGGTTATATATATATATAAATACCTGGTTAAATAAAGGGTTAGGGTTAAATATATAAATACCTGGTTAAATAAAGGGTTATATATATATATATAAATACCAGGTTAAATAAAGAGTTAGGGTATATATATAAATACCTGGTTAAATAAAGGGTTATATATATAAATACCTGGTTAAATAAAGGGTTAGGGTTATATATATAAATACCTGGTTAAATAAAGGGTTATATATATAAATACCTGGTTAAATAAAGGGTTATATATATATATATACCTGGTTAAATAAAGGGTTATATATATAAATACCTGGTTAAATAAAGGGTTATATATATAAATACCTGGTTAAATAAAGGGTTAGGGTTATATATATAAATACCTGGTTAAATAAAGGGATAGGGTTATATACATATAAATACCTGGTTAAATAAAGGGTTATATATATGAATACCTGGTTAAATAAAGGGTTATATATATAAATACCTGATTAAATAAAGGGTTAGAGTTATATATATAAATACCTGGTTAAATAAAGAGCACAGAACTCCGAGATATACTGCAGCAGGTTTATTGTAAACTACATCAAACTACAGATATACTGCAGCAGGTTTATTATAAACTACATCAAACTACAGATATACTGCAGCAGGTTTATTATAAACTACATCAAACTACAGATATACTGCAGCAGGTTTATAATAAACTACATCAAACTACAGATATACTGCAGCAGGTTTATTATAAACTACATCAAACTACAGATATACTGCAGCAGGTTTATTATAAACTACATCAAACTACAGATATACTGCAGCAGGTTTATTATACACTACATCAAACTACAGATATACTGCAGCAGGTTTATTATACACTACATCAAACTACAGATATACTGCAGCAGGTTTATTATAAACTACATCAAACTAAAGATATACTGCAGCAGGTTTATTATAAACTACATCAAACTAAAGATATACTGCAGCAGGTTTATTATAAACTACATCAAACTACAGATATACTGCAGCAGGTTTATTATAAACTACATCAAACTACAGATATACTGCAGCAGGTTTATTATAAACTACATCAAACTACAGATATACTGCAGCAGGTTTATAATAAACTACATCAAACTACAGATATACTGCAGCAGGTAACGTTTATTATAAACTACATCAAACTAAAGATATACTGCAGCAGGTTTATTATAAACTACATCAAACTACAGATATACTGCAGCAGGTTTATTATAAACTACATCAAACTACAGATATACTGCAGCAGGTTTATAATAAACTACATCAAACTACAGATATACTGCAGCAGGTTTATTATAAACTACATCAAACTACAGATATACTGCAGCAGGTTTATTATAAACTACATCAAACTACAGATATACTGCAGCAGGTTTATTATAAACTACATCAAACTAAAGATATACTGCAGCAGGTTTATTATCCACTACATCAAACTACAGATATACTGCAGCAGGTTTATAATAAACTACATCAAACTAAAGATATACTGCAGCAGGTTTATTATCCACTACATCAAACTACAGATATACTGCAGCAGGTTTATTATAAACTACATCAAACTAAAGATATACTGCAGCAGGTTTATTATAAACTACATCAAACTAAAGATATACTGCAGCAGGTTTATTATAAACTACATCAAACTACAGATATACTGCAGCAGGTTTATTATAAACTCCATCAAACTAAAGATATACTGCAGCAGGTTTATTATAAACTACATCAAACTACAGATATACTGCAGCAGGTTTATAATAAACTACATCAAACTACAGATATACTGCAGCAGGTTTATTATAAACTACATCAAACTAAAGATATACTGCAGCAGGTTTATTATCCACTACATCAAACTACAGATATACTGCAGCAGGTTTATTATAAACTACATCAAACTACAGATATACTGCAGCAGGTTTATTATAAACTACATCAAACTAAAGATATACTGCAGCAGGTTTATTATACACTACATCAAACTAAAGATATACTGCAGCAGGTTTATTATCAACTACATCAAACTAAAGATATACTGCAGCAGGTTTATTATACACTACATCAAACTACAGATATACTGCAGCAGGTTTATTATAAACTACATCAGACTACAGATATACTGCAGCAGGTTTATTATAAACTACATCAAACTAAAGAAATACTGCAGCAGGTTTATTATCAACTACATCAAACTAAAGATATACTGCAGCAGGTTTATTATCAACTACATCAAACTACAGATATACTGCAGCAGGTTTATTATAAACTACATCAAACTAAAGATATACTGCAGCAGGTTTATTATAAACTACATCAAACTAAAGATATACTGCAGCAGGTTTATTATACACTACATCAAACTACAGATATACTGCAGCAGGTTTATTATAAACTACATCAAACTACAGATATACTGCAGCAGGTTTATTATAAACTACATCAAACTACAGATATACTGCAGCAGGTTTATTATACACTACATCAAACTACAGATATACTGCAGCAGGTTTATTATACACTACATCAAACTACAGATATACTGCAGCAGGTTTATTATAAACTACATCAAACTACAGATATACTGCAGCAGGTTTATTATACACTACATCAAACTACAGATATACTGCAGCAGGTTTATTATAAACTACATCAAACTACAGAAATACTGCAGCAGGTTTATTATACACTACATCAAACTACAGATATACTGCAGCAGGTTTATTATCAACTACATCAAACTACAGATATACTGCAGCAGGTTTATTATACACTACATCAAACTACAGATATACTGCAGCAGGTTTATTATCAACTACATCAAACTACAGATATACTGCAGCAGGTTTATTATCAACTACATCAAACTACAGATATACTGCAGCAGGTTTATTATACACTACATCAAACTACAGATATACTGCAGCAGGTTTATTATACACTACATCAAACTACAGATATACTGCAGCAGGTTTATTATAAACTACATCAAACTAAAGATATACTGCAGCAGGTTTATTATAAACTACATCAAACTAAAGATATACTGCAGCAGGTTTATTATAAACTACATCAAACTACAGATATACTGCAGCAGGTTTATTATCAACTACATCAAACTACAGATATACTGCAGCAGGTTTATTATACACTACACCCAACGCCGTCTGTTGGCAAAACTATGTGGAGATATGTGATCAGAGCATGACAATGTTCTGTTTCACATCGAGGCTTGGTGGTTATCCAGTGGAGTGGTGGGGTCAGAGCATGACAATGTTTCACACCGAGGCTTGGTGGTTATCGAGGGGATTGGTGGAAAGATGCTTCACACAGAGGCTTGGTGGTTATCCAGGGGAGTGGTGGGGTCAGAGCCTGACAATGTTCTGTTTCACACCGAGGCTTGGTGGTTATCCAGGGGAGTGATGGGGTCAGAGCATGACAATGTTCTGTTTCACACCGAGGCTTGGTGGTTATCGAGGGGAGTGGTGGGGTCAGAGCATGACAATGTTTCACACCGAGGCTTGGTGGTTATCCAGGGGAGTGGTGGAAAGTGAGAGACAATGGATATGAAAAAAAAACATACTTGTTTGACGTTCTGTAAAATTTAAAGAACATAGCAGAAAACAACATCAGTAAGTGTCCCACACCAGACGTCCAATGCTTAGAACAGCACTTTGGAACGTCCCTACTTCTCAATCCCATTGACTGTGATCCTGGCTCAGTTCACATGCCGGTAAGTGAAATCAAAGAGCTGACTGAGCTGTCATGTGACCAAATTAGTTTTGGTTCCTGACAAAAAGGGGATAACCCCTCTGTCTGAGAATTAATGCCAGGTTCAAAAACAATCGGGAACTAAAAAATCTCAGCGCTCAAGACAACTGGGAACTCGGAAAGAAACCAAATCCAACTAGGAAAAATATTTTCCAACGGTCATCCAACTTGGAATTCCAACTCGGGAACTCAGACCTCTTTCTAGAGCTACGAATCCGAGTTCCCTCTTGTCTTGAAAGCACCATAAAACTCATGGTAGGCTATACCCTTCGTCAGCTCATATCTGTGTGAAGCTGGATTTAGTGCTCTCGTCTGCATTAAAACCAAATATCGATCCAGGCTGGAAGTGACAGCAGCGATGCGGTGCGTACTGTCGACCACACCCCCTGACTTTGAGAAGCTCAGACGTGACACGCATCAAGCATACCCATCTCATTACTGGTGGTAAAATGAGACTAATTTGCAATTGACTGTCAAACATTAAAAGTATGCGATCGTGAGTTGAGAAGACAATCAGAAATACTGTTAGAATGTTTTTCCATAGACCCAATTAAAAAGTAAACATTGACTGGTAATTACATATTATATATATATATATATATATATATATATATATTTTGGACGGAGTAGATCAGTTTTAATATTGCAGTTAGATTGTAGCTTCCATCAATGTAATTGTCTGCATCATTTCCAATCCCCCATGTATATGTTTTTGTAAATAGGGCCGGGTAGGTTACATGTCTAAAATTGTAATCAGTAATATAACTTTTGGATTAAATAATGTGATTGCATTCCATTACTCAGTGGTGTAAAGTACTAACTCAAAAAATACTTTCAAGTACTACTTAAGTACTTTTTGGGGGCATCTGTACTTTACTTTACTCTTTATATTTTTGACATCTTCTACTTCACGACATTCCTTAAGAAATTATACTATACTACATGAAATTATATTATACTTTTTACTCCATACATTTTCCTTGACACCCAAAAGTACTCGTTACATTTTGGATTCTTAGCAGGACATGAAAATGGTCAAATTCAAGTGCTTATCAACCAAACATCCCTGCCAATACCCTACTGCCTCTGATCTGTCCGATTCACTAAACACACATGCTTAGTTTGTAAATTATGTTTTATTGTTGGAGTGTGCCCGTGGCTTTCTGGAAGAAAAAAAAAAAACAATAAGAAAATTGTGCCATCAAGGAATTTGAAACAATTTATACTTTTACTTTTGATACATTATATTTTAAACCAAATACTTTTAGACTTTTACTCAAGTAGTATTTTACAATTGAGTCATTTTCTGTTAAAGTATTTTTTGCTTTTTCTCAAGTAGTATCAAGTAGTATCAAGTAGTATCAAGTAGTATCAAGTAGTATCAAGTAGTATCAAGTATGACAGTTGGGTACTTTTTCCACCTCTACCATTACTTTTAGATGACTTTCCCCTAAAGGAGCATTAGAAGAAAACAAAAAAGTATGTTACCAATTGAGCGATTGATTGCAGGATAAATCAGTATTTACAAAGCTGGCCATATACGGATCTAAAATGTTACATTATGGGTCGGTTGTGCTTCTTCTAACCCATCGCTTTCTACTACATATACTAATATGATTAAATTATGTCATTACATTAAAAACTAAAGTCTATCAGAATTCCACTCTTTCCAATAAATGTTATACCCCTTGATCTTCAAGAATAGGACTTGGAAATATGGAAACCAAATTGTTGTACCTGAGCACGATCCCAAAACTAAGGACTTATTAGTCAGCCCTGCTCTGTTGTTTATGTCACGGAGGACTGAATGGGCTCATTGATTAAAGTAAAAAAAATAAATGCTGCTTCTTGGTCAAGTAGCCCTGAAGTTGTGTTGGGTCATGGTCCTGTTGAAAAACAAATGATAGTCCCACTAAGCATATGGGATGGCGTATCCCTGCAGAAGGCTGTGGTAGCCATGCTGGTTAAGTGTGCCTTGAATTCTAAATAAATCATAGACAGTGTCACCAGTAAAGCACCCCACATGATCACACCTCCTCCACCATGCTTCGCGGTGGGAACCACATGTGCAGAGATCATCCGGTCAGCTTCTCTGATTCTCACAAAGACATGGCAGTGTCAATCAAAAATCTCAAATTTGGACTCATCAGACCAAAGGACTGATTTCCACTGGTCTAAAGTCCATTGCTCGTGTTTCTTGGCCCAAGCAAGTCTCTTCTTATCATTGGAGTCCTTTGGTAGTGGTTTCTTAGCAGAAATTTGACCATGAAGGCCTGATTCATGCAGTCTCCTCTGAACAGTTGATGTTGAGATGTGTCTGTTACTTCAACTCTGTGAAGCATGTATTTGGGCTGCAATCTGAGGTGCAGTTAACTCTAATGAACTTATCCTCTTCTGCAGAGGTAACTCTGGGTCTTCCTTTCAAATCAAATCAAAGTATATCACGTGCGCCAAATACAAAAGGTGTAGACCTTACAGTGAAATGCTCTAACCAACAGAGCAAAAAAAAAGGTATTAGGTGAACAATAGGTAGGTAAAGAAATAAAACAACAGTAAAAAGACAGGCTATATACAGTAGCGAGGCTATAAAAGTAGCGAGGCTACATACAGACACCGGTTAGTCAGGCTGATTGAGGTAGTATGTACATGTAGATATGATTAAAGTGACTATGCATATATGATTAACAGAGAGCAGCAGTAGCGCAAAAGTAGCGTAAAAGATGGGTTGGCGGGTGGTGGGTGGGACACAATGCAGATAGCCCAATTAGCCAATGTGCAGGAGCACTGGTTGGTCGGCCCAATTGAGGTAGTATGTACATGAATGTATAGTTAAAGAGACTATGCCCATATGCTAAACAGAGAGTATCAGCAGCATAAAAAGAGGGGTTGAGGGGTTGGGGGGGGGGGGGGGGGGGGGGCTGGCCATGCAGTCGTGGGTGAAGAGTCATGCCTGGCCATGCAGTCGTGGGTGAACAGGGAGTACATGAGTATAGGAGGGGACTGAGCACGCACCCCTGGGGAGCTCCAGTGTTGAGGATCAGCGTGGCAGATGTGTTGCTACCTGGGGGCAGCCCGTCAGGAAGTCCAGTATCAAGTTGCAGAGGGAGGTGCTTAGACCCCGGATCCTTAGCTTAGTGATGATCTTCGTGGGCACTATGGTATTGAACGCTGAGCTGTAGTCAATGAACAGCATTCTCACATAGGTGTTCCTTTTGTCCAGGTGGGAAAGGGCAGTGTGGAGTGCAATAGAGATGTAGCGGTACTCATTCATGAGAGCCAGTTTCTTCATAGCGCTTGATGGTTTTTGCGACTGCATTTGAAGATACGTTCCAAGTTCTTGAAATCTTCATTTTTAATAAAGTACTGGAATTTCTCTTTGCTTAATTGAGATTGGTCTTTCACCAAATAGAGCTTCTGCTCCCCTGCTCAAATGCATAATGAAGGAAAGAAATTCCACAAATGTATGTGACTCACCACCTGGATTCGGTCAAAATTGTGTTTTTTTACATTTGATAAAAATAGAGACACAGAGCTACAAAATGCTATAGCATACACTCCATTTGAGGAACAATGGGAGAGTTGATCTCCTTTGAAAGTTGATAAACTTGTAAACTCACTATTAATAAAATCACCTTTGAATGTTTTGCTATCTAGTGAAGAGCTCATCTTTGTCTACACCCATTCAGCATCGTTCACACCCTCTTAAGCTTTAGTCCCACCCATCTTGGTTCGCTCTCAGAGCGCACACTTGACGCTCTGGCCAATGATTTCGTTACCTTTGGATAACATTAAAACATCTAGGTAAACAACATTTAAGACCATTCATATCAAGTAATGTTAGCTAACGAGCCAGCCAGCTAACGTTAACTAGTTAACCAACAATGAAGAAAGTGGCAACAATCTCACAGTGCTGAGAGCTAACCAACCATGTTCAATGTTAGCTAGCTAGGTAACATTCTAACTAGAACAGCAAATGGCTCTGGGAAACAAATAATAACGTCAGCTAATGAGCGAGCCAGATAACGTTAGCTGTCTAGCTAACAGTACACTTTAGCTTAAGATATATTGCTTGCTAACTAGGTAAACAAAGTGTAAGTGCACACACAACACATAACGTCAGCTAACGAACGAGCCAGCTAATGTTAGCTATCTAGCTAACAGTACACTTTAGCTTGAAATGAAACCACTTTCTGTCAAAATTAGAATTTTGCAGATATCAAAATGGGGTTTGTTTGTTTGTCAACAAAGTTTGGGAACCTCTGCATTAAGCCTTTGTTCATTTTAAGGGATCAGATCTCCTGGCTGGTGTGAGGGATCAGATCTCCTGGCTGGTGTGAGGGATCAGATCTCCTGGCTGGTGTGAGGGATCAGATCTCCTGGCTGGTGTGAGGGATCAGATCTCCTGGCTGGTGTGAGGGATCAGATCTCCTGGCTGGTGTGAGGGATTAGATCTCCTGGCTGGTGTGAGGGATCAGATCTCCTGGTTGGTGTGAGGGATCAGATCTCCTGGCTGGTGTGAGGGATCAGATCTCCTGGCTGGTGTGAGGGATCAGATCTCCTGGCTGGTGTGAGGGATCAGATCTCCTGGCTGGTGTGAGGGATCAGATCTCCTGGCTGGTGTGAGGGATCAGATCTCCTGGTTGGTGTGAGGGATCAGATCTCCTGGCTGGTGTGAGGGATCAGATCTCCTGGCTGGTGTGAGGGATCAGATCTCCTGGCTGGTGTGAGGGATCAGATCTCCTGGCTGGTGTGAGGGATCAGATTTCCGGGCCATTGTATAAATTACTCCAATCACAACGTTAGCCCTTCAATGAAGAAGCTCCGGAAACAACATCACAGTGTAATGTTAATCTCGTCTGACCCAGGAGGGGGGAATCTTGGTTCTTAATTTCTCTAATGTTATCTGTTATCAAGTTTTTATTGTGATCAGAAATGGGCTACCTGCTTGTTCAGAGAGAGAGTTTTTTTCCAATCTTTTCTTGTGGGTTATGTATTTGTCTAGTTCAGTGGATCCTGCGTGTGAAACCTTAAAACCTCTTAAGGATCTGCCACTTTAAAAAAAATGTTTTGCCTAAAATGACATACGCAAACTAACTGTAGCTCAGGCCCTGATGCAAGGATATGCACATTCCATTTGAAAGGAAACACTTTGATGTTTCTTTGAAGTGTGAAAGGAATGTTAGTAATAATATAGATATAGAACAACGGATCTGGTAAAAGATCATTTAAAGAAGAAAAAAAAAAACATTATTTTTTTATTTTTTGTACCATCTTGGAACTGCAAGAGATGGCAAAAATGTATTATTCCAGCACAGGTGCGATTTAGATTTTGGCCACTAGATAGAAGCAGTGTATGTGCAAAGTTTTAGACTGATCAAATGAACCATTGCTTTTCTGTTCAAAATGTTGTATCAAGACTGCCCAGATGTGCCTAATTTGTTTATTAATAACTTTTCATGTTCAAAATTGTGAACTCTCCTCCAATAATTGCATGGTATTCTTTCACTTTAATAGGTACTGTAAATTGGCCAGTGCAATTAGATAAACAAGAGTTTAAGCTTTCTGCCAATATCAGATTTGTCAATGTCCTGGGAAATGTTATTTTTACTTACAACCTCATGCGTATCGCATTAGCCTACGCCAGCTAAACCTTCCCGAACCAAGATGCCACACACTGTGCTCTATTATGGCCTGCACATGGATCAATACATGTTATGGTCATACATATTATCAGCACACACAGACACGTATAGAGTATGGCATATGATTACAATCGTTTTCTCCTTGGTAACCATAGTTACACTGACTGGACAAATCATTAGGAACACCTGCTCTTTCCATGAAATAGACTGACCAGGTGAATCAAAGTTTAACCTAAGATCCCTTATTGATGTCACCTGTTAAATCCACTTCAATCAGTGTACATGAAGGGGAGGAGACAGGTTAAAGAAGGATTTTTAAGCATTGAGACAATTGAGACGTGGATTGTGTATGTGTGCCTTTTCAGAGGGTGAATGGGCAAGACATATTTTTTTAAGTGCCTTTGAACTGGGTATGGAATTTGGTCCTAGGAGCACCGGTTTGTGTCAAGAACTGCAATGCTGCTGGGTTTTTCATGCTCAACAGTTTTCCCAACAGTTTTCCCTTGTGTATCTAGAATGGTTCCATGCGACTTTCTTCAATGTTTTGTGCTTCGTTTGTAATACGTTTTATTAAATGAAATTAAAGTAGTGTGGCTGGTTGGGGTCTAGTTGGGGAGAAGTGTCTGATGCCCTCCCAGTCACCCTGTCCCAATCCCTTGTCACAATTTACGGTAAGATGGTTTCAGGCATCACTGTATGTAGCCTAGTGCACTCATCAAATCAAATCAAATCAAATGTATTTATATAGCCCTTCGTACATCAGCTGATAACTCAAAGTGCTGTACAGAAACCCAGCCTAAAACCCCAAAGAGCAAGCAATGCAGGTGTAGAAGCACGGTGGCTAGGAAAAACTCCCTAGAAAGGCCAAAACCTAGGAAGAAACCTAGAGAGGAACCAGGCTATGTGGGGTGGCCAGTCCTCTTCTGGCTGTGCCGGGTGGAGATTATAACAGAACATGGCCAAGATGTTCAAATGTTCATAAATGACCAGCATGGCCGAATAATAATAAGGCAGAACAGTTGAAACTGGAGGAGCAGCACGGTCAGGTGGACTTGGGACAGCAAGGAGTCATCATGTCAGGTAGTCCTGGGGCATGGTCCTAGGGCTCAGGTCCTCTGAGAGAGAGAGAAAGAAAGAGAGAAGGAGAGAATTAGAGAACGCACAATTAGATTCACACAGGACACCGAATAGGACAGGAGAAGTACTCCAGATATACTCATCGTTTGTTACTACTTCGTCCTCTTTTCAGAGCAGGGGTCTCATCCTTCAACTGGGAAGGTTTCCTATGTTGACCTCTTTTCAGAGCAGGGGTCTCTCCTCCTTCAACTGGGAAGGTTTCCTACTTCGTCCCTCTTCTCAGAGCAGGGGGCTCTTCTCCATCAACTGGGAAGGTTTCCTACTTTGTTTTCTTCTCAGAGCAGGTGTCTGAGAATAATTCTATCCTTTGTGTTCCCTTCCAAACCCAAAGCACTGCCAGTGAAGCGGAGCTGAGACTTCATCCCCATTTCCTCCATTGACGGTCTGATCAGAATGTGTTACTTGCGTCTTTCTCTCAGCCTAGCAGACATGTCCTGGATGAATCGGATGGACTGGCCATGGATTTTAATCTCTTTGCCCCCTCACTGTGCCCTCAGAATTTTGACTCTGGACTGATAGTTCAGTGTGATAGTACCATGTGTGGGTATTTAGTTTAGTTTCACACCGGTCCTATGGCATCGTTCCAGATCTACTGGTTTTATACCCACGCCAAGTTCCTCTGATAGCAGCTAGACCACGTAGCTGGAAAGGTCTCCTTTTTCCTTGTCTTCTGGTACGGACAATATTCTCATATTGTTTCGCCTCATTCTGTTTTCTTGTCAGTCCAAATCCATCTTCTTTGCAACTTTTGTTTCCAGAAGGCAAATGTTGTTTGTCTTGTACGTTCATGTGAATGCCTAGAGGTTAAGATTATTGGGATAGTATGTGAAGGTTTGCTGGTTTGAATCCCCAAACTGGCAAAGTGGAAGAATCTGTCCGTGAGCAAGGCAGTTAACTCCCAACAACTGCATAGATGTTGTCTATTAACCTGTTAGAGCTCTAGGGGCGCTATTTCATTTTTGGATAAAAAACGTTCCCGTTTTAAGCGCGATATTTTGTCACGAAAAGATGCTCGACTATGCATATTCTTGACAGTTTGGAAAGAAAACACTCTGAAGTTTCAGAATCTGCAAAGATTTTGTCTGTAAGTGCCCCAGAACTCATTCTACAGGCGAAACCAAGATGATGCATCACCCAGGAATTAGCAGAATTTCTGAAGCTCTGTTTTCCATTCTCTCCTTATATGGCTGTGATTGCACAACGAATGAGCCTACACTTTCTGTCGTTCGCCCAAGGTCTTAGCAGCATTGTGACGTATTTGTAGGCATATCATTGGAAGATTGACCATAAGAGACTACATTTTCCAAGTGTCCGCCTGGTGTCCTGCGTCGAATTCGGTGCGCAATTGCCAGCTGCTTCTACTTTACCATTTGATTCAGGGGAGAAAGCATGTGTCCAAGAACGATGTATCAATGAAGAGATATGTGAAAAACACCTTGATGATTGATTCTAAACAACGTTTGCCATGTTTTCAGTCGATATTATGGAGTTAATTTGGAAAAAAGTTCTCGTTTTGAGGACTGAATTTTCGGATTTTTTTTGGTAGCCAAATGTGATGTATAAAACGGAGCTATTTCTAATACACAAGGAATCTTTTTGGAAAAACGGAGCATCTGCTATCTAACTGAGAGTATCCTCATTGAAAACATCAGAAGTTCTTCAAAGGTAAATTATTTTATTTGAAGGCTTTTATGTTTTTGTTAATGTTGCGTGCTGGATGCTAACGCTAATGCTAACGCTAAATGCTAACGCGAAATGCTAACGCTAGCTAGCTACTTTTACACAAATGATTGTTTTCCTATGGTTGAGAAGCATATTTTGAAAATCTGAGATGACAGTGTTGTTTACAAAAGCCTAAGCTTGAGAGATGGCATATTTATTTCATTTCATTTGCGATTTTCATAAATAGTTAACGTTGTGTTATGCTAATGAGCTTGCTGATAGATTTACACAATCCTGGATACAGGGGTTTTTTCATAGCTAAACGTGACGCAGAAAACGGAGCGATTTGTCCTAAACAAATAATCTTTCAGGAAAAACTGAACATTTGCTATCTGAGAGTCTCCTCATTGAAAACATCTGAAGTTCTTCAAAGGTAAATGATTTTATTTGAATGCTTTTCTGTTTTTTTGTGTAAATGTTGCCAGCTGAATGCTAATGCTAAATGCTACGTTAGCCATCAATACTGTTACACAAATGCTTGTTTTGCAATGGTTGAGAAGCATATTTTGAAAATCTGAGATGACAGTGTTGTTAACAAAAGGCTAAGCTTGAGAGCTAGCATATTTATTTCATTTCATTTGCGATTTTCATGAATAGTTAACGTTGCGTTATGGTAATGAGCTTGAGTCTGTATTCACGATCCCGGATCCGGGATGGGGAGATCAGAAAGGTTAAGGCATCCACCCGCACCTTTCTGATTCAGAGGGGTTGGGTTAAATATGGAAGACACATTTAGGTTGATTGAATTTCGTTTCCTTAATGGCCATTTTTCTATTTAGACTTCAGAACATTGGGAAAACATATTATATTATGAGTTGGCTGGGCCCTACAGACCTTAAACTTTTTTCTCGACAACATCCGCTGAAAAGGCAGAGCGCGAAATTCAAAAATATTTTTTTGAAATATTTAACTTTCACACATTAACAAGTCCAATACAGCAAATGAAAGATAAACATCTTGTTAATCTACCCATGGTGTCCGATTTCAAAAATGATTTACAGCGAAAGCACAACATATGATTATGTTAGGTCATAGCCAAGTTTAAAAAACACACAGCCATTTTTCCAGCCAAAGATAGGAGTCACAAAAAGCAGAAATATAGATAAAATGAGTCCCTAACCTTTGATGATCTTCATCAGATGACACTCATAAGACATCATATTACACAATACATGTATGTTTTGTTCGATAATGTGCATATTTGTATCAAAGAATCTCAGTTTACATTGAAGTCTTACGTTCAGTAATGTTTTGGTTCCAAAAAATCCAGTGATTTTGCAGAAATACTCATAAACATTGCTAAAAGATACAAGTGTTATTCACAGAATAAAATATAGACTTCCACCAACCACTGTGTCAGATTTCAAAAAAACTTGACAGAAAAAGGATAATCGGAGAATGGCGCTCCGAGCCCAAAACAGCCAGAGGAATATCCCCATTTTGGGAATCAACAAAGTTAGAAACAACACCATAAAAACTCACTTACCTATGATGATCTTCATCAGAAGGCACTCCCAGGAATCCCAGTTCGACAATAAATGACTGATTTATTCCATAAAGTTCCATCATTTATCTCCAAATAGCCACTTGTTGTTAGCGTGTTAGCGTGTTCAGGCCAGTAATCCATCTTCATGAGGCACAGGCACTTCATCCAGACAAAAACTTGAAAAGTTCCGTTACAGTCCTTTAGAAAGATGTCAAACGATGTATGGAATCAATCTTTAGGATGTTTTTAACATAATACATCAATAATGTTCCAACCGGAGGATTCCTTTGTCTTCAGAAAAGCACTGGAACGCGAGGTTACTCTGTTGCGCGTCATGAGACCAAGGCTCTCTGCCAGACCACTGACTCAAAGAGGTCTCATGAGCCCCTCCTTTGTAGTAGAATCATCATGCAAGTTTCTAAAGACGGTTGACATCTAGTGGAAGCCGTAGGAAGTGCAAATGTATCCATATCTCAATGTGTATTTGTTAGGTCAAAAAAACTACAAACCTCAGATGTCCCACTTCCTGGTTGGATTTTTCTCAGGTTTTCACCTGCCATGTGAGTTCTGTTATACTCACATGCATCATTCAAACAGTTTTAGAAACTTCAGAGGAGTGTGTTCTATCCAATACTAATAATAACATGCATATATTATCATCTTGGACAGAGTAGGAGGCAGTTCACTCTGGGCACACTATTCATCCAAAATTTAAAATGCTGCCCCCAAAAAGGATAACTTCTAGTTAATCTACCCATCGTGTCCGATTTCAAAAAGGCTTTACAGCAAAAGCAACGTATGATTATGTTAGGTCAGAAACATACAGAAACAAAAAACATACAGCCATTTTCCATCCAAAGAGAGGAGTCACAAAAAGCAGAAATAGAGATAAAATTAATCACTAACCTTTGATGATCTTCATCAGATGACACTCATAGGACTTCATGTTGACCAATACATGTATGCTTTGTTCGATAAAGTTCATATTTATATCCAAAAATCTCAGTTTACATTGGCGCGTTATGTTCAGTAATGTTGTGCCTCGAAAACATCTGGCGAATTTGCAGAGAGCCACATTAATTTACAGAAATACTCATCATAAACAACTGATAAAAGATAAAAGTGATAGGCACAGAATTAAAGATATACTTCTCCTTAATGCAACCACGGTGTTAGGTTTCAAAAAAGCTTAACGAAAAAAGCACACCATGCAATAATCTAAGTACAGTGCCCAGACACAAAAACAAGCCATACAGATACCTGTCATGTTGTGGAGTAGGTAAAAGTCAGAAATAGTGTTATAAATATTCACTTACCTTTGATGATCTTCATCAGAATGCACTCCCAGGAATCCCAGTTCCACAATAAATGTTTGTTTTGTTCGATAAAGTCCATAATTTATGTCCAAACACCTCCTTCTTGTTTGCGCGTTTAGCCCAGTAATCCAAATGCTCAATTTAATTTAATTTTACCTTTATTTAACTAGGCAAGTCAGTTAAGAACAAATTCTTATTTTGCTTAGCTTAGCAAAAAGTCAAAAAAGTTATATTATATTCCGAATACCTCTTTTTTTTTGCGCGTTTAGTTCACAAATCCAAACTTAACCTCTAATGACTCCCCATCCCGCATGAGGGTCCGTAATCATCGCCTGACACTAATTAGCATAATGCAACGGACATAAATATTCCTAGAAAATATTCCTATTCATGAAAATCTCAAATGAAATATATTGAGACACAGCTTAGGCTTTTGTTAATCACACTGTCATCTCAGATTTTCAAAATATGCTTTACAGCCAAAGCAAGACAAGCATTTGTGTACGTTTATCGATAGCCTAGCATAACATTTTGTCCAGCTAGCAGCAGGTAACTTCGTCACGGAAATCAGAAAAGCAATCAAATTAAATTGTTTACCTTTGATGAGCTTCGGATGTTTTCACTCCCGAGACTCCCAGTTAGATAGCAAATGTTCCTTTTTTCCAAAAAATAAAAATATTATTTTTGTTGTTCTTCACGTTTGGCTGAGAAATCGCCCGGAAATTGCAGTCATGAAAACGGCGAAAAATATTCCAAATTAGCTCCATAATATCGACAGAAACATGGTACACGTTGTTTATAATCAATCCTCAAGGTGTTTTTCAAATATCTATTCGATAATATATCCATCGGGACAATTCATTTTTCATTAGGACTGATTGGCTACTCTGTATTTTACGTGAGAATCTCTCTGGGAGCCATCAGGTGACCACTTACGCAATGTAGCCGCCTTCGGCTATTCTTCAACAGAAATAGGTAAAACTACGTCACAATGCTGTAGACACCATGGGGAATACGTAGAAAACATAAGCTCGTTGATGGTACATTCACAGCTCAATAGGGAGTCATTGGAACGCAGCGCTTTCAAAACACGAGGCACTTCCGGATTGGATTTTTCTCAGGCTTTCGCCTGCAACATCATTTCTGTTATACTCACAGACAATATTTTGACAGTTTTGGAAACTTTAGAGTGTTTTCTATCCTAAGCTGTCAATTATATGCATATTCTAGTATCTTGTCCTGACAAAATATCCCGTTTACTACGGGAACGTTTTTTCCAAAAATGAAAATACTGCCCCCTAGTCACAATAGAGAAAACATCTCCTACTTTGAGTTGGTACCTCCAGACCTTAAACAGACAACATATCCTGTTATGAATCGGTTGGTCTCTATGGTAACACAGCAAAATACCTACTCCATTCTCCTGCCCATCACAGAAGTTACACTATAGCATGGGAATGAATAGCAATGCCTACATCCCAAATAGCACCCTATTTCCCAATATAGTGAGTGGAGTTGGTCAGGACTCATAGCACAAGGTGCCATTTTTTGGGAGGTTGAGAGATACAGTACAGAATAAGAACCTGATGACAACCCAAAATGAGAGCTTAGTGCCCATAGTGGAAAACGTTGCTTTATCTCCTGATGATAACCAAACATCAGAGCTTAGTGTCCATAAGGGAATACATTGTTTTAGCTTCCTCGCCATTTGGGATGCTGAAGTAAAGAGCAACTGACACTGCAACTGACAGATCTGTTTATTGTTGGGGTGTTGTGATAGTCTAGTCCAGGCTGAGGGATAAAAGAAAGTGTGTTTTTTAAATGTACTTTATTTAAATGTATTTATTTCACCTTTATTTAACCAGGCAGGCTAGTTGAGAACATCTTTATTTAACTAGGTAGGGCTAGGTGAGAACAAGTCCTCATTTACAACTGCGACCTGGCCAAGATAAAGCAAAGCAGATCGACACATACAACAGAGTTACACATGGAATAAACAAACATGCAGTCATAAATACAATGGAGAAAGTTTATATACAGTGTATGCAAATGAGATAGAATAAGGGGGTGATTCAATAAATAGGCCATAATGGCAAAATTATTGCAGTATGGCAAATTAACCACTGAGGTGATAGATGTGCAGAAGATGAGTGTGCAAGTAGCGGTACTGGGGTGAAAAGGTTCAAGATAAATCAAATAAATAACAATATGGTGATGAGGTAGTTGGATGGGCTGTTTACAGATGGGCTATGTACAGGTGCAGTGATCTGTGAGCTGCTCTGACAGCTGGTAATTGAAGTTAGTGAGGGAGATATGAGTCTCCAGCTTCAGTGATTTTTGCAGTTCGTTCCAGTCATTGGCAGCAGAGAATTGGAAGGAAAGACGTTGCACAACAGACTGTCCAGGAGTTGGCGGATGATTTAGTCCAGGTCTGGGAGGAGATCCCTCAGGAGACCATCCGCCACCTCATCAGGAGCATGCCCAGGCGTTATAGGGAGGTCATGCAGGCACGTGGAGGCCACACACACTACTGAGCCTCATTTTGACATGTTTTGTGTGATTTTGTTGTCAGCACATTCAACTATGTAAAGAAAAAAGTGTTTAATAAGAATATTTCATTCATTCAGATCTAGGATGTGTTATTTTAGTGTTCCCTTCATTTTTTTGAGCAGTGTATATATATATACATATATATATAGAATGATAGAATATATAGAATATATATATATATATGTGAGGTACATGCATTTACAAGAATGTTTACTATAACAAATGGTGTATTTAGAATGTTAGCTCTCTGCGGTTTCACCGGATGTTGCCCTGGTGGGATATTAGTGTATCACCTACCCTAGAGAGGTTAATGTGAGTCTGGAAGGAGAGTTTACAGTCTAACCAGACACCTAGGTATTTGTAGTTGTCCACATATTCTAAGTTTGAACCGTCCAGAGTAGTGACACTGGACGGGCGGGCAGGTGATGGCAGCGATCGGTTGAAGAGCATGCATTTAGTTTTGCTTGCATTTAAGAGCAGTTGGAGGCCACAGAAGGAGAGTTGTATGGCATTGAAGCTCATCTGGAGGTTAGTTAACACAGTGTCCAAAGAATGGCCAGTGGTATACAGAATGGTGTCGTCTGCGTAGAGGTGGATCAGAGAATCACCAACAAGAGCAACATCATTGATGTATACAGAGAAAAGAGTTGGCCCGAGATTTGAACCCTGTGGCACCTCCATAGAGACTGCCAGAGGTCCGGACAACAAGCCCTCCGATTTGACACACTGAACTCTATCTGAAAAGTTGTTGGTGAACCAGTCGAGGCAGTCATTTGAGAAACCAAGGCTGTTGAGTCTGCCAATAATAATGTGCTGATTATTGTCTTTTATTGATGGAGGTTATGATATCGTTTAGGACCTTGAGCGTGGCTGAGGTGCACCCATGACCAGCTCTGAAACCAGATTGCACAGCGGAGAAGGTACGGTGGGATTCAAAATGGTCGGTAATCTGTTTGTTAACTTGGCTTTTGAAGACCTTAGAAAGGCAGGGTAGGATAGATTTAGGTCTGTAGCAGATAGGGTCTAAAGTGTCTCCACCTTTGAAGAGGGGGATGACCGCGGCAGCTTTCCAATCTTTAGGGATCTCAGAGAAAACGAAAGAGAGGTTGAACAAGCTAATAATAGGGGATGCAACCATTTTTATTGGATAGTTTTATGAAGAGAGGGTCCAGATTGTCTTGCCCGGCTGATTTGTGGGGATCCAGATTTTGCAGCTTTTTCAGAACATCAGCTATCTGAATTTGGGTGAAGGAGAAGTGGGGGAGGTTTTTGGCGAGTTGCTGTGGGGAGTGTTGGGCTGTTGACTGGGGTAGGGGTAGCCAGGTGGTAAAGCATGGCCAGCCGTAGAAAAATGCTTCTTGAAATGATCAATTTTCTCAGATTTATCAGTGGTGACAGTGTTTCCTAGCCTAGTCTAGTTGGAGCTGAAGGATAATGTGAAAGGCTGTTGTTATAGTCTAGTTGGAGCTGAAGGACAATGTGAAAGGCTGTTGTTATAGTCTAGTTGGAGCTGAAGGACAATGTGAAAGGCTGTTGTTATAGTCTAGTTGGAGCTGAAGGACAATGTGAAAGGCTGTTGTTATAGTCCAGTTGGAGCTGAAGGACAATGTGAAAGGCTGTTGTTATAGTCTAGTTGGAGCTGAAGGACAATGTGAAAGGCTGTTGTTATAGTCTAGTTGGAGCTGAAGGATAATGTGAAAGGCTGTTGTTATAGTCTAGTTGGAGCTGAAGGATAATGTGAAAGGCTGTTGTTATAGTCTAGTTGGAGCTGAAG
Organism: Oncorhynchus mykiss; assembly: GCF_013265735.2. Classification (NCBI taxonomy): domain Eukaryota; kingdom Metazoa; phylum Chordata; class Actinopteri; order Salmoniformes; family Salmonidae; genus Oncorhynchus; species Oncorhynchus mykiss. The sequence continues at coordinate 4,602,179 of NC_050572.1, read as the reverse complement.
GATATGTGAAAGGCTGTTGTTATAGTCTAGTTGAAGCTGAAGGATAATGTGAAAGGCTGTTGTTATAGTCTAGTTGAAGCTGAAGGATAATGTGAAAGGCTGTTGTTATAGTCTAGTTGGAGCTGAAGGACAATGTGAAAGGCTGTTGTTATAGTCTAGTTGGAGCTGAAGGATAATGTGAAAGGCTGTTGTTATAGTCTAGTTGAAGCTGAAGGATAATGTGAAAGGCTGTTGTTATAGTCTAGTTGGAGCTGAAGGATAATGTGAAAGGCTGTTGTTATAGTCTAGTTGGAGCTGAATGACAATGTGAAAGGCTGTTGTTATAGTCTAGTTGGAGCTGAAGGATAATGTGAAAAGTTCATTTGAACGGTTATTGATTCCTCTCACCCTTGGCTGAAAAATGATTTCTCTCTGCTCAACACTGGATGAACCCTGCTGTCGCTCCACACTGATGAGAGAGAGAGAGACAGAGAGAGAGAGAGAGACAGAGGGAGAGAGAGGGAGAGAGACAGAGAGAGAGAGACAGAGAGAGCGAGCCAGACAGAGCCAGACAGAGAGAGAGAGACAGAGAGAGACAGAGAGAGACAGAGAGAGAAAGAGACAGACAGACAGAGAGACAAACAGAGAGAGAGAGAGAGAGACACAGAGAGAGAGAGACAGAGAGGGAAAGAGACAGAGACAGAGAGAGACAGAGAGAGAAAGAGACAGACAGACAGAGAGACAAACAGAGAGAGAGAGAGCGAGAGAGAGAGAGACAGAGAGACACAGAGAGAGAAAGAGAGACAGAGAGAGAAAGAGACAGAGACAGAGACAGAGACAGAGAGAGAGAGAGAGAGAGATAGAGAGAGACAGAAAGGGAGAAAGAGAGAGACCCGAAAGAGAGAAAGAGAAAGACAGAAAGAGAGAAAGAGAGAGACATACAGAAAGAGAGACAGAGAAGGAAAGAGACAGAGACAGAGAGATACACAGAGAGAGAGAGAGAGACACAGAGAGAGAGACACAGCGAGAGATAGAGAGAGACAGAGAGACAGAGAGACAGATAGACAGACAGACAGACAGACAGACAGACAGACAGACAGACAGACAGACAGACAGACAGACAGACAGACAGAGTGAGACACAGAGAGAGAGAGAGAGAGAGAGAGAGAGAGAGAGAGAGAGAGAGAGAGAGACAGAGAGCACTATAGAGCCCCAGGACAGAAACACATTTAGACACAACCAAATTATGAGAAAGCAAAAAGATAACTATTTGACACTGGAAAGAATCAACCAAAAAAACAGAGAAAATTAGAAATTGACATGGCATATTTTCGCTGCTTATTTATTACATTTTTTTCTCATTTTTCTTTGAGATTATATTCGGCATTCCTTTCTTGTTTTTTCACTTAGCAGCAGTATTTTATCCCAAAGCAGCACAATCATATCAGATGGGCCAGCGTCCTCTCAGAATAAGTGCTGCCAATTGAATTAGACATTTCAAAGACAAAAAAATACAGACACATAAATCTCTGTAAAATCACAATACTGATGTAATAGTGAACTGGAAAAGTTATTTTCATCCTACAGAACAAATGTGACAGTAGAGTAAAGATCTGGTTGAATGTGTTTTTAGATGTTTTCCTTTCCTTTCCTCATCCCTCTGTTTTGTTTCTCTAAATCCCAATACTAGTTAACATTATTCCACTAGCTAGACATTTATAGTGGCTTGACATCTTTACACTGTAGGAATTGTAATTTGTGTTGTTTAATGTGTTAGGGACTCCTGAGCAAACCAGCTAAACCAGAGTGGGCATTGGGAATTTACCATATTTGACAGGGAATTTGCCACTTAACAGCATTTTTCGGCAGTTGAATGCAAAAACAAAGCACTATTTATAAAAAGTGATTACTGCTGCCAGTACAGGCATTGTGAAAAACACATGACTATTCATTATTTTGACACCACACTCCAAAAAAAAACAAGTCCTGCAGACTCTAGGTTAGTCTCATCTGGATTACTGTCCATTTTGTGTGGTCGAGACCTGGCCCAGAACAGAACAGTCTAAAGTATGAGTGTCGTTTTTTAAATGTCCTTGACAGACTATTAATGTTCTGTATAATGTTTCATGTTTTGTGTTTTGTGTAGACCCGAGGAAGAGTAGCTTCCCGAGGAAAGGTAGCTAATGCTTTTTAAAACACCTAAAGGGGATCATAATAAAATACCAAATTGATTGTGTGAGTTGATGTACCAGTTAGTGATCTTTCCACGAGTTGCTCTGCTTTTTAGGGACATTCCCCCACTGAGAGGAAAGAGGGGCTAAGGGGAAATTGGGTTAGAGCCCGAGTTTCTCAATTTAATCAATCTAGAGATCTAGAGAGATCTAGACAGAGACAGAGAGAGAGAGAGCAGAGCAGAGCAGAGGTCAGGATCAGAGCTCCTGCATTTTTCAGCATTTTCTTTAAAAAAGATAGATTAGGAGTTAGATAAACTTGGATTTTTTTTGTCAGGAACACATACTGGATTCTACCCTCTTCAACATAACCCCTACTTCAAATCAAAACTTAAAACCTACAACCTGATTTTGGACGGAATTACGGAATCACCTGGAAAGTTCACAACTACCAAGGATTTATTTCCCTATACAGCAAATTCTCTGGAAAACAACAGAAACCTGAAAACACCATCCAACCTGGAACTGAGTGAGTAATGTTTAGTCTGAAACTATATTTTATTTCCAGAAGCCAAGAAGAAAAATACACAACATTACTTTATAAGGACTGAATTCTAACATAATTCTACCAAGCTTGATACAGCTTCAACTAGCACTGACGTGTCAAGTGAGAGGTGTCAAAGACCATTAGCCCAACAATGGCAGAAGAGTCACACAGTCTACCCCAACCAAATGGAGAGGCCTTAGAAGCTCCCTCCCGCTGTTCAGAGGTAATTAAAATACAGTACCCTTTGCATCAGCGCCACAGGTAAATTCCACAAAGCTGTGAACGATCTGAGAGACAAGGCAAAAAGGGCATTCTATGCCATCAAAATAAACATAAATTTCAACATACCAATTAGGATTTGGCTAAAAATACTTGAATCAGTCATAGAGCCCATTGCCCTTTATGGTTGTGAGGTCTGGGGTCCGCTCACCAACCAAGACTTCACAAAATGGGACAAACACCAAATTGAGACTCTGCACGCAGAATTCTGCAAAAATATCCTCCGTGTACAACGTAGAACACCAAATAATGCATGCAGAGCAGAATTAGGCCGATACACACTAATTATCAAAATCCAGAAAAGAGCCGTTAAATTCTACAACCACCTAAAAGGATGCGATTCACAAACCTTCCATAACAAAGCCATCACCTACAGAGAGATGAACCTGGAGAAGAGTCCCCTAAGCAAGCTGGTCCTGGGGCTCTGTTCACAAACACAAACACACCCTACAGAGCCCCAGGACAACAGCACAATTAGACCCAACCAAATCATGAGAAAACAAAAAGATAATTACTTGACACATTGGCACACAAAAAACAGAGCAAACTAGAATGCTATTTGGCCCTAAACAGAGAGTACACAGCAGCAGGATAACTGACCACTGTGACTGACCCAAAATTAAGGAAAGCTTTGACTATGTGCAGACTCAGTGAGCATAGCCTTGCTATTGAGAAAGGCCGCCGTAGGCAGACATGGCTCTCAAGAGAAGACAGGCTATGTGCTCACTGCCCACAAAATGAGGTGGAAACTGAGCTGCACTTCCTAACCTCCTGCCCAATGTATGACCATATTAGAGAGACACATTTCCCTCAGATTACACAGATCCACAAAGAATTCGAAAACAAATCCAATTTTGAAAAACTCCCATATCTACTGGGTGAAATTCCACAGTGTGCCATCACAGCAGCAAGATTTGTGACCTGTTGCCACGAGAAAAGGGCAACCAGTGAAGAACACACACCATTGTAAATACAACCCATATTTATGCTTATTTATTTTATCTTGTGTCCTTTAACCATTTGTACATTGTTAAAACACTGTATATATATATAATATGACATTTGTAATGTCTTTACTGTTTTGAAACCTCTGTATGTGTAATGTTTACTGTTAATTTTTGTTGTTTTTCACTTTATATATTCACTTTGTATGTTGTCTACCTCACTTGCTTTGGCAATGTTAACACATGTTTCCCATGCCAATAAAGCCATTGAATTGAATTGACAGAGACAGAGAGACAGAGAGACAGAGAGAGAGAGAGAGAGAGAGAGAGAGAGAGAGAGAGAGAGAGGGAGAGAGAGAGAGAGAGAGAGAGAGAGAGAGAGAGAGAGAGAGAGAGAGAGAGAGAGAGAGAGAGAGAGATTCTGTCAGACCTGGGCCCTGACAGTAAATCTCAGTAAGACCAAAATAATGGTAATGGTGTTCCAAAAAAGGTCCAGTCACCAGGACCACAAATACAAATTATATCTAGACACTTTTGCACTACACAGCACTATACAGACAGTTTTTTGTGGAAGTTACCTGTGGCGCCGATGTTTAGGCCGAGGCATGTATAGTTTTTTGTGTGCTCAAAGGCAAAGAGTAGACATTTGACTTCAGATTCTAGCAGGGTGAGGCTGGGTGCTGCAGAGTGATCTAATTCCTTTGATATACAGTTGATGTCGGAAGTGTACACTTAGGTTGGAGTCATTAAAACCCGTTTTTCTACCACTCCACAAAGTTCTTGTTAACAAACTATAGTTTTGGAAAGTCATTTAGGACATATACTTTCTACATGAAAAAAGTAGTTTTTGCAACAATTGTTTACAGACAGATTATTTCACTTATAATTCACTGTATCACAATTACAGTGGGTCAGAAGTTTACATGCACTAAGTTGACTGTGCCTTTAAACAGCGTGATCAATTCCAGAAAATGATGTCATGGCTTTAGAAGCTTCCGATAGGCTTATTGACATTTTGAGTCAAATGGAGATGTACCTGTGGATGTATTTCAAGGCCTACCTTCAAACGCAGTGCCTCTTCACTTGACATCATGGGAAAATCAAAGGAAATCAGCCAAAACCTCAGAAAATAAATTGTAGACTTCCAAAAGTCTGGTTCATCCTTTGGAGCAATTTCCAAATGTCTGAATGTACCATGTTCATCTGTACAAACAATAGTACGCAAGTATAAGCACCATGGGACCACGCAGCCATCATACCGCTCAGGAAGGAGACACTTTCTGTCTCCTAGAGATGAACTTACTTTGGTGGGAAAAGTGCAAATCAATCCCAGAACAACAGCAAAGGACCTTGTGAAGATGCTGGAGGAAACAGGTACAAAAGTATCTATATCCACAGTAAAATGAGTCCTATATCAACATAACCTGAAACATGGGGACAAAGATCGTACTTTTGGAGAAATGAAACAAAAATATAACTGTTTGGCCATAATGACCATCGTTATGTTAGGAGAAATAAGGGGGAGGCTTGCAAGCTGAAGAACACCATCCCATCCGTGAAGCACAGGGGTGGCAGCATCATGTTGTGGGGGTGCTTTGCTGCAGGAGGGTCTGGTGTACTTCACAAAATAGATGGCATCATGAGGCAGGAAAAGCATGTGGATATATTGAAGCAAAATCTCAAGACATCCATCAGGAAGTTAAAGCTTGGTCACAAATGGGTCACAAATGGGTCTTCCAAATCGTCAATGAGCCCAAGCATACTTCCAAAGTTGTGGCAAAATGGCTTATGGGCAACAAAGTCAAGGTTTTGGAGTGACCTTCAGAAAGCCCTGACGTCAATCCTATAGAATATTTGTGGGTTGAACTGAAAAAGTGTGTATGAGCAAGGAGGCCTACAAACCTGACTCAGTTACACCAGCTCTGTCAGGAGGAATTGGCCAAAATTCACCCAACTTATTGTGGGAAGCTTGTGGAAGGCTACATGAAACGTTTGACCCAAATTAAACAATTTAAAGTCAATTCTACCAAATACTAATTGAGTGTATGTAAACTTCTGAACCACTGGGAATTTGATGACAGAAATTAATGAGGAAATAAATAATTCTCTCAACTATTATTCTAACATTTCACATTCTTAAAATGGTGATCCTAACTGACCCATAACAGGGTGTTTTCCTCTGATTAAATGTCAGGAAATGTGAAAAACTGAGTTTAAATGTATTTGGCTAAGGTGAATGTAAACTTCTGACTTCAACTGTATTGAAGAGGGTGGGACTTAAGCTGCATCCCTGTCTCACCCCAATGGCCTTGTGTAAAGAATTGCGTGTTTTTAGCATTTTTATTTTGTCATTTCTGTCTAACTCTCTTGAATCTCTTCGCACATCAAGTCTGCCTCTCCTGACCACTGGACGGCACTGATGTCTGTGTGTATCTTCTGCCTTACTAAGTCTCAGAGAATCAGAGAAAAAGACTCGATGGATCTTTTCTCCTGCGCTTTCTTTCCCTTTCGTTATCTTCTCCCCTCTCTCCTTTGTCTCTCTCTCTCTCTCTCTCTCTCTCTCTCTCTCTCTCTCTCTCTCTCTCTCTCTCTCTCTCTGTCTCTCTCTCTCTCTCTCTCGGTGTGTCTCTCTCTCTCTCTGTGTGTGTCTCTCTCTCTCCCTGTCTCTCTCTCTCTCTCCCTGTGTCTCTCTCTCTCTCTCTGTCTCTCTCTCTCTCTCTGTGTGTTTCTCTCGCTCTCTCTCTGTGTGTGTGTCTCTCTCTCTATCTCTCTCTCTCTCTCATATTAATGTCTGCCAGTCAGACATGGTGCTAGTACACAGATTAGGAAGGTAATTAACCTTTTAAGAAAAGAATACTGGCCCTGCATTAACTATTTACACCACTGCTACTGCAAACACTCACTCCTCTCCTCCTCTAATATCCTCTCCTCCTCCTCTAATCTCCTCTCCTCCTCCTCTAACCTCCTCTCCTCTTCTCCGCAGCCAGTCTCTGTTGCTATTCTTCTCCCTCTCTCCATCCTGCACCCTTCGCCTGAAACATCACCCCTTTCTCTCTGACGAAGGGATGAGGATGACTTAGACGCTTGATAAATACTGGTCAAATGTTATTGTTGCTTGACTGACGTCGTGGAAAGTGTGATTGATAGTTCAGTAGACAGAGGTAGTTTGCATCCCAAATGGCACAACCTTTGATCTTTTTACAGGGTAATAAACTAAACACCGAATAGAATGCAGCCACATACAGGGCATTCGGACCCACTGACATTTTCCACATTTTGTTACGTTACAGCCTTATTTGATTGATTCGATTTTTTTATATCCTTACATATCTACACACAATACCCCATAATGACAAAGCAAAAAAACATGTTTTTAGACATTTTTAAACATTTTTTAATACGTATTAAATATAAAAAACATAAATATAATATTTACATAAGTATTCAGGCCCTTTACTTTAGTACTTTGTTGAATCACCTTTGGCAGGGATAACATCCTCAAATCTTCTTGGGTATGATGCTACAAGCTGTATTTGGGGAGTTTCTCCCATTCTCTGCAGATCCTCTCCAGCTCTTTCAGGTTGGACGGGGAGCATCACTGCACAGCTATTTTCAGGTCTCTAAGGAGATGTTCGATCAGATTCAAATCCGGGCTCTGGCTGGGCCACTCAAGAACATTCAGATTCTTATCCCAAAGCCACTCCTGTGTTGTCTTAGCTGTGTTCTTAGGGTCGTTGTCCTATTGGAAGGTAAACCTTCGCCCCAGTCTGAGATCCTGAGAGCTCTGGAGCAGGTTTTCATTAAGGATCTCTCTGTACTTTGCTCTGTTCATCTTTCCCTTGACCCTGACTAGTCTCTACAATACTACATTAATCTTTCCCTTGATCCTGACTAGTCTCTACAATACTCTGTTCATCTTTCCCTTGATCCTGACTAGTCTCCCAGTCCCTGCTGCAGTCAGGCAAAATACTTCAATATTGGTTTCAGATTATCTTTTTTGTCTGAGTCCTTTTGGTGCCTTTTGGCAAACGCCTTTTACCTAAAAGCGGCTTCCGCCTGGCCACTCTATCATAAAGGCCTGATTGGTTGAGTGCTGCAGAGATGGTTGTCCTTCTGGAAGATTCTCCCATCTCCACAGAGGAACTCTGGAGCTCTGTCAGAGTGATCATTGGGTTCTTGGTCCCTGACCAAGGCCCTTCTCCCCTGATTGCTCAGTTTGGCCGGAAGGCAAGCTCGAGGAAGAGTGTTGTTGTTTCCAAACGTCTTCCATTTAAGAATGATTGAGGCCACTGTGTTCTTGGGGACCGTCAATGCTACATAAATGTGTTGGTACCCTTCCCCACATCTGTGCCTGGACACAATTCTGTCTCTGAGCTCTACGGGCAATTCCTTTGACCTCATGGCTTTGGATTTGCTCTGTCAACTGTGGGATCTTATATAGACAGGTGTGTGCCTTTCCAAATCATGTCCAATCAATTTAATTTACCACAGGTGAACTAAAATCAAGTTGTAGAACAATATCAAGGATGGCCACAGGAAACAGAATGCAGCTGAGCTAAATTGGTGTAAAAAAAATATATTAAAATGTGTGTAAAAAAGAAATGCTAAAAATGCCTATAAACCTGTTTTTTCTTGGTCATTATGAGGTATTGTGTGTAGATTGATGGCTTAAAATTATATATATATTTTAGAAAGAGGGAGACAGACATAGACAGACAGTTTCAGACAGAGACAGAGGGAGACAGATGTAGACAGAGGGAGACAGAGGGAGACAGAGGGCAACAGAGGGAGACAGAGAGAGACAGAGGGAGACAGGCAGAGAAAGACAGAGGGAGACATAGGGAGACAGAGACAGAAAGAGGGACACAGACAGAGAAAGACAGAGGGAGACAGAGACAGAAAGAGGGAGACAGAGGGAGACAGAGGGAGACAAAGGGAGACAGAGGGTGACAGAGACAGAAATAGGGAGACAACGGGAGACAGAGGAAGACAGGGGGAGACAGAAGGAGACAGGGGGAGACAGAGGGAGGCAGAGGGAGGCAGAGGGAGACAGAGAGAGACAGAAGGAGACAGAGAGAGAGAGGGAGGCAGAGGGAGGCAGAAAGAGGCAGAAGGAGACAGAGAGAGAGAGGGAGGCAGAGGGAGACAGAGAGAGAGGGAGGCAGAGGGAGACAGAGGGAGACAGAGGGAGACAGAGGGAGACAGAGGGAGGCAGAGGGAGACAGAGAGAGAGAGAGAGAGGGAAAGAGAAAGGTGGAAAGGAGTACACTGTATCTCTTCTCAGCAGAAGATAGAGCACAAAGTAATCGACTTCTTGAGTGATTAGTACTCACCCCTTACACCAACAGACACACACACACACACCCTACACACACACACATCCTCACACACAAATACAGCCCCCCCATACACATCCCCTCCACACACACACACACACACACACACACACATGCCCTCCAAACACACCCTCACACACACAGCCCCTCCACACACACACACCACTCCAAACACACACACACACACACACACACATGCCCTCCAAACACACACACACACACACGCACGCACACACACACACACGGCCACTCCAAACACACACATCCTCACACACACACAACCCCTCCACTCAAAGACCCTCCACACACACACACATGCCTTCCAAACACACCCTCACACACACAGCCCCTCCACACACACACCACTCCAAACACACACATACTCACACATATGCCCTCCAAACACACACACACACACACACACACACACACACACACACACACACACACACACACACACACACACACACACACACACACACACACACACACACACACACACACACACACACACACACACACACACAGCCCCTCCACACCATTACAGATATCCTGAAGACTGACCTTCAGGACTATGGGTTCTTTCAATTACACCCTCTCCCCTCTCTCAAGCTCTCTCTCTCTCTCTCTCTCTCTCTCTCTCTCTCTCTCTCTCTGTCGATTCCACTTTTCAAGGGGTGTTACCTCTTAATTAAAATAATTAGGCAATTAATTACAACGCTAGTAAGGTCAGAACCTACCAGACACACAACCAGCACTTAACAAGGGAGCGGATGGGGAGTGAGGGGGGAGAGGGCAGGGTGGGATGGGTTGGGGAGTGAAGGGGGAGAGGATGGGTTGGGGAGTGAGGGAGGGAGAGGGTGGGTTGGGTTGGGGAGTGAAGCGGGAGAGGATGGGTTGGGGGGAGGGAGGGAGGGAGAGGGTGGGTTGGGTTGGGGAGTGAAGGGGGAGAGGGTGGGTTGGGTTGGGGAGTGAAGGGGGAGAGGATGGGTTGGGTTGGGGAGTGAAGGGGGAGAGGATGGGTTGGGTTGGGGAGTGAAGGGGGAAAGGGTGGATTGGGGGGAGGGAGGGAGGGAGGGAGAGGGTGGGTTGGGTTGGGGAGTGAAGCGGGAGAGGATGGGTTGGGGGGAGGGAGGGAGGGAGGGAGGGAGAGGGTGGGTTGGGTTGGGGAGTGAAGGGGGAGAGGGCAGGGTGGGGTGGGTTGGGGAGTGAAGGGGGAGAGGATGGGTTGGGGGGAGGGAGGGAGGGAGGGAGGGAGGGAGGGAGGGAGGGAGGGAGGGAGGGAGGGAGGGAGGGAGGGAGGGAGGGAGGGAGGGAGGGGGTGGGTTGGGTTGGGGAGTGAAGGGGGAGAGGGCAGGGTGGGGTAGGTTGGGGAGTGATGGGGGAGAGGATGGGTTGGGGAGTGAGGGAGGGAGGGAGAGGGTGGGTTGGGTTGGGGAGTGAAGGGGGAGAGGGAGAGGGCAGGGTAGGATGGGGTTGGGGGATTGCTTGAGGTGATAGGGAAGAGAGCGGTGAAGGAGGGATGGGTTGGGAAAGGGATAGAGGTAAGGAGGGATGGAGGAATGGAGGCATAGAGGTAAGGAGGTAAGGAGGGATGGAGGGTTAGAGGTAAGGAGGGATGGAGGGATAGAGGGATGGGGGATAGAGGTAAGGAGGTATGGAGGGATGGAGGGATGGAGGGATGGAGGGATAACATAAAATGAGCTGGAGGAAATTGAATGACTGTGTACAGCCTTCCCTCGCTAACCCCCCCACCCTCCTCCATATCACCTCAGGTTTCTCCATCCATCCCTCCCTTCCAACCCTTCCGTCCCTCTATCCTTTCATTCCTCCCCCATCCCCTACATCCTCCCAACCCTCTGAAAGACAGAGTGCCCTTGCGGGGTAATTATATTAGGTTGGGTGATAAGGTACAGGGTGATCATTAAACTAAAAGGTGTTGAATGCCTAGTGGGGAATTGGCTTTGCGTGCTTTGAATCATGCTGTCATGTCCTGACATCTTGTCTGAAATCGCCGTAACCTAGTGCTCCTAAGTAAATAGCATCATCATGCAGAATAAATAGAAGGGGAAAACAAATAATACTAAATCAAGAGCCTGAACGGTGGGTGGCGTGTAGTTATTTACAGGTTTCGGCCATGACTGGGCGCTTGGCTGGTCAGGGAGATATAATGCTTTCTTTATAGGTCTATAAATAACCACCACGTCTCGACGAAGAGCTTTCCTCTTCCTCCCATCTTCCTCCCTCCCTCCAGTCACAAGATGGTTAACTTCGCAGTATTTTGTTTTTACATTATTTAAAAAAAAATTATTGAGTTATTACCTACAGCCGAAAATAACTTTTGGATATTAGATCGGCGGTCACTCACCAGCATTTCGACCATAAATTCTACTTTCCTGAATTGGATACCCACCCCCATTTCCACTCATCCCAGGTACTGCTCAATGACAACGCCAGATGATGAGGAATACGAAGTGGGCTTTTAGTCCGACACTTCAGAGTACATGACTCGTTAACGTTCAGTCTCTGGAAAATAAAGTAGATGAGCTCAGGGCGAGGATCTCCTTCTAGAGAGATATCAGGGACTGCAACATACTCTTAAATAAAGTCTCACTACGGATATCTGTCCCTGTCCATACAGCCAGTGGGGTTCTCCGTGCATCTCACGGACAGGAAAAACTAACTCTCCTGGGGAAAAACAATGCTGAGGGATTTGTTTGAACAACTCATAGTGTGATTGTGGTAACATACAGGAACCTAAGTCATTTTGTTGTCCCAATCTTGAATGCCTCACCATTAAATGAATACCTATATATATAATTGTATTTTTTCATCGTCACTTCTGTGTATATTCTCCTCCGAGCTGCGAAGGAAACTACACTGGACTTTTGCGATGGCTCTCAAGGAACTACACTGGACTTTGTGGAAACTGGAAACTGCATATCGTGTAGACACATTTATTGTAGTGATTAACTTTAATTCAGCAAATCTGAGGAAAATGCTAGGAAAGTTTTATCAACACATTGCTGTGCTACTCACTCATCAGGAAATATTATTCCTATAGGCAAAAATGTAAACTGGAAGTACAGTGGGGCAAAAAAGTATTTAGTCAACCACCAATTGTGCAAGTTCTCCCACTTAAAAAGATGAGAGAGGCCTGTAATTTTCATCGTAGGTACACTTCAACTGTGACAGACAAAATGAAAAAAAGAAATGCAGAAAATCACTTTGTATGAATAGAAATGGCTTCTATTTTTAAAGCTCCATGTCCCATAGCCTGCCTTCGATCCATTTAAAGGGATTTCAACCAGATTCTATTTCCTATCGCTTCATCAAGGTGTCAACAGCCTTTAGACATAGTTTCAGGCTTTTATTTTAAAAAATGAGCAAGGAAGATAACATCGCATCAGTGGATAGCTGGGTGTTCCCAGCTTGCGCAACACAGTGGGGCAGCCATTGTATCTCCCTCTCCTACTGAAAAAGAGACTGTGCCGGTTGATATATTATCGATTATATATTTTAAAAACAACCAGAGGATTGATTATAAAAAAACGTTTGACATATTTCTGTGGACATTACGGATACTATTTGGAATTTTCGTCTGCGTTGTCGTGACCGCTCGAGCTTGTGGATTTCTGAACATAACGCGCCAAACAAACGGAGGTATTTTGGATATAAAAATAATCTTTATGGAACAAAGGAACATTTATTGTGTAACTGGGAGTCTCGTGAGTGAAAACATCCGAAGATCATCAAAGGTAAGCGATTAATTTTATTGCTTTTCTGATTTTCGTGACCAAGCTACCTGATGCTAAGTGTACTTAATGTTTTGTCTAGTGATCGATAAACTTACACAAATGCTTGGATTGCCTTCGCTGTAAAGCATATTTTCAAATCTGACACGACAGGTGGATTAACAAAAAGCTAAGCTGTGTTTTGCTATATTGCACTTGTGATTTCATGAATATAAATATTTGTAGTAATATTATTTGATTGTGGCGCTCTGCAATTCAGCGGTTGTTGATGACAATTATCCCGCTAACGGGATAGGTAGCGTCAAGAAGTTAACCCTCGTAAGGATGACTTATTAAAAATGACTGAAAAAACTGTTTGATACATGGAACTAGGAAGCACTGAATTTAATGACATGTGTCTTGTCAGTTTAAATAGGGGAGTTATTTTGTCCCAAAATGTTGAATTGTAATTCTATGGGAAAGCCATCCGTTCCTTGTGCATTTCTCCACATTAATGTTTTAACAGTGTTTAATATTTATTCTTGGGCGATCTCTGTTTTTAGTGATTATTTTCTATCTGCTGATAATTGCTTCAGAATTGTTGAGTCTAAGAAGGCTATAGAATCCATCCCCCTGTTGTTGAATTCTGATTTATATATATATAAATATATTTAATAAAATATTTATATAAAATGTAATTGAAGCTTTTAAAGTTATTATTATTATTCAATTAATTATTAATTCAATTTATTATTATTAATTATTATCAATTAATTCATTAAGCTTTTTTTATTTTTTATTTACCGCTTTTGAATCTTTAAAATGTTTAATTCTAATTTATTATAACTAACTAACTAACTAATACAATTATAACTGGTGTGTATTTGTTTTGTTAGAGTTAATATTTACGAGGTATTTTTTTCCATTATTTTACTTTACTTCAGCTTAACATCAACAACAACAATAAATCTCTCTTCAAAAGTAAATAAATATAAACAGAAATATTGTATTCAAGTTCAGATATTTGTCTTCTTTTTGTAAAGACTTTGATGGGCTTTTTCAAAGATTGTGATTTATAAAAAAATATATATATATCATTTTAATTTATGAATCAAATTCAAATTTTGATGAGCATGTTTATGATTTTGAGTTTATTTATTCTTGCTATAAAACTGAATAAATGCAGAATTACTAATAATTACTAATAATTGTAAAACACAGTTAAAATACTTAACACATAATAAGTGACAGAATTCTCATTTACAACTGCAACCTGACAGTGTGACACAAACAACATAGAGTTACACATGGAATAAACAAACGTAGAGTCAATAACACAATAGAACATGATATCTACAGTGTGTGCAAATGTAGTAAGATTAGGGTGGTAAGGCACCCTGGTGAAATAATTACAATTTAGCAATTAAACACTGGAGTGATAGATGGGAGATTAATGTGCAAGTAGAGATACTGGGGTGCGAAGGAGCAAAAAAAACAAACAATATGGGGATGAGGTAGTTGGGTGGGCTATTTACAGATGAGCTGTGTACAGGTGCAGTGATCTGTAAGCTGCTCTGACAGCTGATGCTTTAAGTTAGTGAGGGAGATATAACACTCCATTATACAGTCTGATAGCAGGTAGAATGCTGTTCTATAGGCAATTATACAGAACTTATTAAAGCTAGGGGGCAGAATTTTCACTTTTGGATAAATAGCGTGCCCATTTTTTACTTCCTGCTACTCATGCCAAGAATATAAGATATGCATATTATTCATCGATTTGGATGGAAAACACTCTGAAGTTTCTAAAACTGTTTGAATCATGTCTGTGAGTATAACATAACTTATGTAGCAGGCAAAACCCCGAGGACTAACTGTTCAGACATTTTTTAATTTAATGAAAGTTTGAATTTTATAGCAATTTAATGCATTCTATTTGATTTTGCCAATAGAGTTATTATTAGATATTATTTTCGGGGAAGGAATATTATCTCAACTTACCATGAGCTGGTCTTTGGGCATCACTGTATGTAGCCTCGCGTGCTTATCTGTTTTTTCGGCATTTGCCTCTATTCAGGGCACTGGGCTCTCTTTCAACTGGTTTCCTGTTCGGGGCTTCATCGGCTCTTGTGAACTCCGTTCTCTGTGTTCCCTTCCATACCCACAGTACTGCCGCGAATCGGAGTTGAGATTTGATTTAAAAAAAATATTATTATTACTGTCTAATCGGAATTAATTGTTTGTATTTTTTTACCTCAACAGGTCCTGGATGAACCTTGATCTCCTGAATGTTGACTTTTGTCTGATAATTACACAGTTAGAAGATGTAAGGGTATTTTAGCTGATTCAATCTGAAGGCATCGCTCCAGATCCTCCCATTGATATATAGACACACTAAAGCGCCTCCGTTATCTTGATCACATAGCTGGAAAGGTCCACCTTTTTTTCACCATCTTCCGGTAGGAACAATATTCTGATATTATTTTGTCTCAATCTGTTTTCCAGCTGATCCAGTTCATTTTCAAAAGTTTTTTTGAGGGGTGCTGCAATTTATATATTTTTTGCCAGCACTGCAGACGCTAACACAGGACTAGAAAAGGCCCAGTGAAGAAGTAGCAATAAAATGTATTTGAAAAACCACTTACTACTTCCCACTTACTATGCGTGTATATTCACATCTGACACGATATAATCAACTTTCCTTTCAAGCAAATCTACTTTAAAAAAACAAACAAATCAAATCAAATCTTATTGGTCACATACACATGATTAGCAGATGTTAGTGCGAGTGTAGCGAAATGTTTGTGCTACTAGTTCCGACCGTGCAGTAATAACAAGTAATCTAACTAACTGCAGTAATATCTAACAAGTACAAAACAAAATACTTGCATTGTTTCCTAAGAGTTTGTTTTAAGCATTGAGAGTATTTCAGTTACGTTTTCCTGGATATCCTTCAGCTATTCGTTGCTTTAATTTGCAATCTCCAAGTTGTTCTTTGACTTTCCATTAAAGGGAATCCATGGCTTGCTGGGTTCGGGTCGCAGCATAGCTTACTCACAGATTGGTTCGGTGTTGTGTTATTTAACTCACATTCCATCAATCACAAAACAGCAAGGTGGTTGCTAGGTAAATACTCTATAGCTATTACCAACCCAAACAACTGATTCCACACTCTTTTATTAAAATAACCAACAGAGAAACATAAATTAACAACTCTCATAAAATAATGCTACATTATAAAAATAAATAACAAAATATTTGTATCTCTCTCTTGTCAGTGTGGAGTAACAGCAGGGTTCTCCCAGGGTTGAGGACCAGAGCAGAGAGAATTCCCTCCAGAGCCTGGGGAGAGAGGAATCGATAACCGTTCACATCATCTCTCTTCTCTAACGAGCAGCACGGAGTGGGAACAGCCAACTGCCATTGTGTCCCTGGTCCCGTCGCGGGCGTTAAACCCACTCCTGCGCCAACGCTATCGCCGCCCTCGTAAAACCAGACTAGATTATCTCTCTTTCCTGCTCTCCTGTTTCTTTCTTTCCCCTCTTCTCTCTCTACAACTCTCACGTCCTCTCCCGCCTTCTCTCTCTCTCTCTCTGTGTCTCTCTGTAAAGTTTTTCCATTAAAGTGTGAGACACGCTGAAGATTAAAGGTTAATAAAACCTTATCTCTTATCTGAATAAGTTCACCGGCCGTCATCCCGTCACCATATTTTCACAGGACGAGTGACAGCAGCGTTATCCTTCCAGATTTATCAATATCTTATCAGCAAAGGTCAGACTGTCTGCTTCCCAAATGGCTCCCTATTCCCGTTAAATGTGCACTATGTTTGACCAGGGCCAAAAGAGCTCTGGTCTAAAGTAGTGCACTATATAGGGAATAGGGTGCTATAGGGCTTTGCTCTAAAGCAGTGCACTATATAGGGAATAGGGTGTCATTTTGGATAGACCTCATGCAATTTTTTGTTCGAGGTTGGAAAGGGAAATTAATTAATCTTATATTCCTGAGTCCTTGACTGAGCATTATTGTTGAGAAGAAAGAGGAGATCAGAATACATCCAGTATGGAGATCAGAAGACGTATGGAGATCAGAAGACATCCAGTATGGAGATCAGAAGACATCCAGTATGGAGATCAGAAGACGTATGGAGATCAGAAAACGTATGGAGATCAGAAGACGTCCAGTATGGAGATCAGAAGACATATGGAGATCAGAAGACGTATGGAGATCAGAAGACGTCCAGTATGGAGATAAGAAGACGTCCAGTATGGAGATTAGAAGAAGTCCAGTATGGAGATCAGAAGACGTCCAGTATGGAGATCAGAAGACGTATGGAGATCAGAAGACGTCCAGTATGGAGATCAGAAGACGTATGGAGATCAGAAGACGTCCAGTATGGAGATCAGAAGACGTATGGAGATCAGAAGACGTCCAGTATGGAGATCAGAAGACGTCCAGTATGGAGATCAGAAGACGTATGGAGATCAGAAGACGTATGGAGATCAGAAGACGTATGGAGATCAGAAGACGTCCAGTATGGAGATCAGAAGACGTCCAGTATGGAGATCAGAAGACGTATGGAGATCAGAAGACGTATGGAGATCAGAAGACGTCCAGTATGGAGATCAGAAGACGTATGGAGATCAGAAGACGTATGGAGATCAGAAGACGTCCAGTATGGAGATCAGAAGACGTATGGAGATCAGAAGACGTATGGAGATCAGAAGACGTCCAGTATGGAGATCAGAAGACGTCCAGTATGGAGATCAGAAGACGTCCAGTATGGAGATCAGAAGACGTCCAGTATGGAGATCAGAAGACGTCCAGTATGGAGATCAGAAGACGTCCAGTATGGAGATCAGAAGACGTATGGAGATCAGAAGACGTATGGAGATCAGAAGACGTCCAGTATGGAGATCAGAAGACGTATGGAGATCAGAAGACATCCAGTATGGAGATCAGAAGACATCCAGTATGGAGATCAGAAGACATTCAGTATGGAGATCAGAAGACGTATGGAGATCAGAAGACGTATGGAGATTAGAAGACGTCCAGTATGGAGATCAGAAGACATTCAGTATGGAGATCAGAAGACGTATGGAGATCAGAAGACGTATGGAGATTAGAAGACGTCCAGTATGGAGATCAGAAGACGTATGGAGATCAGAAGACGTATGGAGATTAGAAGACGTCCAGTATGGAGATCAGAGGACGTTTGGTTCTGAATAATAACCCCAGAGACTATTACATCTATAGATATACTGTGTTTGTAATAAAAACGTGTTTGATGAACTAGCGGTGTGTGTGTGTGTGCGTGTGTGTTAGTGTGTGTTAGTGCGTGTGTGTTAGTGTGTGTTTGTACCTGCATGTGCGATGAACTAGTTCTCTCATGGTGGATGTTTGAGTTTGGTTGTGTTCACCTATTTGATAATCTGGGTCAATCTCACATGGTTTCACACCGACTCTGTCCCTGCCATCATAGGGCCGGGATGAGAAAACTGACGATTGTATTGGTGAAATGGAGCGGGATGCATGGGAGAGGAGGAGAAGAAAGGGAGGAGGAGGAGGAGGAGGAAGGTGGGGGGTATGTCTGATATACTGTAGTTAGAGTCCTGATACTAATCAGGATCACTGATTTAAAGCGGGACTTTACATACCTACTTTACATGGATTAACAGTCATTCCACCACTCCCATTTTCTCTCCTTCTCAAGCTCTCTCTCCATTTCTCTCTCTCTCCATTTCTCTCTCTCTCTCCATTTCTCTCTCTCTCTCCATTTCTCTCTCTCTCCATTTCTCTCTCCCCTCCCTCTCTCTCCATTTCTCTCTCTCTCCCCCCTCTCTCCATTTCTCTCTCTCTCCCCCCCTCTCTCCATTTCTCTCTCTCTCCATTTATCTCTCTCTCCCCCCCTCTCTCCATTTCTCTCTCTCCATTTCTCTCTCTCCATTTCTCTCTCTCCATTTCTCCCCCCTCTCTCTCTCTCTCCCCCCCTCTCTCTCCATTTCTCTCTCTCTCCATTTCTCTCTCCCCCCTCTCTCTCCATTTCTCTCTCTCTCTCCCCCCCTCTCTCTCCATTTCTCTCTCTCTCCATTTCTCTCTCTCTCTCTCTCTTTCATTCTTTCTTTCATTCTCTGCAGCTGCCTAGTATTTATCTCTCTCTCTCTTTTATCTCAGGCAGATTTAAATAAATGGGTAGCGAGCCCAAAGTGACAGCGAAGGGAAACTACTCGCTGTTTTCCATTTGTTTTGCCCTTCCACTCCTCAGTAATTGCGCCCTATCCCCGAGGCTAACGGGGTGAGGGGAGTTAGTGTGGAGATCGGTGGCTCCGCCCCAAATGGCACCCTACTCCCTACGTAGTGCACTACTTTAGACCAGTGCCCACAGTGTACTGTATAGGGAATAGGGTGCGATTTGGGTCACGGCCCTTGCTTCTGACAGTAATTCAATTGCATTAGCCAACAGTCTCTCTCAAACAGTAGCCTTGGCAATTACAACGCCACGTTTCCCTCTCATCAAATGCAATTTTCTCTTTACTTTCCTACTCGATTGATTATCCAGCAGAACCAGACATTGAGATTGGTTGTGCGTCTGAGACCTGTTCTGAGACCTGTTCTGAGACCTGTTCTATCTAAAGATATGTTCTGAGACCTGTTCTGAGACCTGTTCTAAGACCTGTTCAGAGACATGTTTTGAGACCTGTTCTATCTAAAGATATGTTCTGAGATCTGTTCTGAGATCTGTTCTAAGACCTGTTCTGAGACCTGTTCTATCTAAAGATATGTTCTGAGATCTGTTCTGAGATCTGTACAGTTTGTCAGCCATACTTTTACACAAGTTCATTTTATTTGACTGAAAGAGGCTCGTTCACTCTGTCTGTCTGCGTTCTGGTGATCAAGGACATCATTTTATATTTTATATATAAAACCACTAATATAGCAAATAGACTTAAACAGACAAAATGCCAATTTCACGACCATGTTCATATTCAGGACAGAAAATCAAGTCAATTTCTAAAACAAATTGGGAAGTCACGGCAAAAAAGTACTTTTTTCAACATTTGCTGTCTGATTCTTTTATGAACAGACCAACCAATAATATTACCTAGACTAATTCAACATACACAGTCTATGTATCTAATTATTAGTTTTTATTTCCGGTAATATAATTTAGGTTTGTGTATATATGTATACATACCAATAATAACACACAGACTATATACTGTACAGTCTACATTTGAAATTTTTGTCAGTTAGCATATGCTCTTATCCAGTGTGACTTACATTAGTGCATTCATCTGAAGATATTATTAAGATAGAGGTCTGTACAGAAACGGTTTGTCGAGACCGGTGTGGAAGAACTTGACTGGCCTGTACAGAGCCCTGACCTCAACCCCATCGGACACCTTTTGAGATGAATTGGAAGGCCGACTGCGAGCCAGGCCTAATCGCCCCCAACATCAGTGCCCGACCTCACTAATGCTCTTGGAAGCAAGAATGGAAGCAAGACCCCGCAGCAATGTTCCAACATCTAGTGGAAAACCTTCCCAGGAGAGTGGAGGCTGTTGTAGCAGCAAAGGGGGGACCAACTCCATATTAATGCCCATGATTTTGAGAAGGAGCAGGTGTCCACATATTTTTGGTCATGAATTCGGAAAAGTATAAAGATTTTTCCACGTTGTGTTACGTAAAGAATCTTCTTCTAGAATTTATTAAATTAAAATGTTTCCTCATCAATCAATACCCCATAAAATATCTTAGTTACATAATAACATACATATTACATATCATCGTTTACGTAAGTATCCAGAAATATAACACTCAAAATGGAGCTCAGGTGCATCCTGTTTCCATTGATCATCCCTGAGATGTTTCTACAACTTGATTGGAGTCCACCTGGTGGTAAATTGAATTGATTGGACATGATTTGGAAAGGGCACACACCTGTCTATATAAGGTCCCACAGTTGACAGTGCACGTCAGAGCATAAACCAAGCGATGCGGTCGAAGGAATTGTCCGTAGAGCTCCGAGACAAGACTGAGCAAAAGGTGGCGGCTACAAAGTATTAACTTAAGGGGGCTGAATAATTTTGCACGCCCAATTTTTCAGTTTTTGATTTGTTAAAAAAGTTTGAAATATCCAATAAATGTCGTTCCACTTCATGATTGTGTCCCACTTGTTGTTAATTCTTCACAAAAAAATACAGTTTTATATCTTTATGTTTGAAGCCTGAAATGTGGCAAAAGGTCGCAAAGTTCAAGGGGGCCGAATACTTTCGCAAGGCACTGTACTTTGACTGCATACTATTACTGTAGCAACGAAGATGTGCGGTCATCTATGTTATAATTATGTTAAATATCTGACATGGATGTTGTTATTCAAAATATGTCCTAAACGCTGGTATTTTTGTGGTACTTAATTAGTATCCCCCATTAGCTGTTTCAGAAGCAGCAGCTACTCTTCCTGGAGTCCTCACAAAACACATGAAACACAATACAGAACATTAATTAGTATCCCTATTAGCTGTTCCAGAATCAGTAGCTACTCTTCCTGGAGTCCTCACAAAACACATGAAACACAATACAGAACATTAATTAGTATCCCCATTAGCTGTTCCTGAAGCAGTAGCTACTCTTCCAGGAGTCCTCACAAAACACATGAAACACAATACAGAACACTAATTAGTATCCCCATTAGCTGTTCCAGAATCAGCAGCTACTCTTCCTGGAGTCCTCACAAAACACATGAAACACAATACAGAACATTAATTAGTATCCCCATTAGCTGTTCCAGAATCAGTAGCTACTCTTCCTGGAGTCCTCACAAAACACATGAAACACAATACAGAACATCAATTAGTATCCCCATTAGCTGTTCCAGAATCAGTAGCTACTCTTCCTGGAGTCCTCACAAAACACATGAAACACAATACAGAACATTAATTAGTATCCCCATTAGCTGTTCCAGAATCAGTAGCTACTCTTCCTGGAGTCCTCACAAAACACATGAAACACAATACAGAACATTAATTAGTATCCCTATTAGCTGTTCCAGAATCAGCAGCTACTCTTCCTGGAGTCCTCACAAAACACATGAAACACAATACAGAACATTAATTAGTATCCCCATTAGCTGTTCCAGAATCAGTAGCTACTCTTCCTGGGGTCTCCACATTAAACATGAAACATGACACAATACAGAACATTAATACACAAGAAAAGCTCCAGGACAGAACTACATAAAAAACATTTTCATTAAAGGCACAAGTAGCGTAAATATCAATACATTCACACAAACTATCTAGCTAGGGGACTATCTAGGTCAACTAGGGGACTATCTAGGTCAACTAGGGGACTATCTAGGTCAACTAGGGGACTATCTAGGTCAACTAGGGGACTATCTGGGTCAACTAGGGGACTATCTAGGTCAACTAGGGGACTATCTAGGTGAACTAGGGGACTATCTAGGTCAACTAGGGGACTATCTAGGTCAACTAGGGGACTATCTAGGTCAACTAGGGGACTATCTAAGTCAACTAGGGGACTATCTAGGTCAACTAGGGGACTATCTAGGTCAACTAGGGGACTATCTAGGTCAACTAGGGGACTATCTAGGTCAACTAGGGGACTATCTAGGTCAACTAGGGGACTATATAGGTCAACTAGGGGACTATCTAGGTCAACTAGGGGACTATCTAGGTCAACTAGGGGACTATCTAGGTCAACTAGGGGACTATCTAGGTCAACTAGGGGACTATCTAAGTCAACTAGGGGACTATCTAGGTCAACTAGGGGACTATCTAGGTCAACTAGGGGACTATCTAGTTCAACTAGGGGACTATCTAGGTCAACTAGGGGACTATCTAGGTCAACTAGGGGACTATCTAGGTCAACTAGGGGACTATCTAGGTCAACTAGGGGACTATATAGGTCAACTAGGGGACTATCTAGGTCAACTAGGGGACTATCTAGGTCAACTAGGGGACTATCTAGGTCAACTAGGGGACTATCTAGGTCAACTAGGGGACTATCTAAGTCAACTAGGGGACTATCTAGGTCAACTAGGGGACTATCTAGGTCAACTAGGGGAATATCTAGTTCAACTAGGGGACTATCTAGGTCAACTAGGGGACTATCTAGGTCAACTAGGGGACTATCTAGGTCAACTAGGGGACTATCTAGGTCAACTAGGGGACTATATAGGTCAACTAGGGGACTATCTAGGTCAACTAGGGGACTATCTAGGTCAACTAGGGGACTATCTAGGTCAACTAGGGGACTATCTAGGTCAACTAGGGGACTATCTAGGTCAACTAGGGGACTATCTAAGTCAACTAGGGGACTATCTAGGTCAACTAGGGGACTATCTAGGTCAACTAGGGGACTATCTAGTTCAACTAGGGGACTATCTAGGTCAACTAGGGGACTATCTAGGTCAACTAGGGGACTATCTAGGTCAACTAGGGGACTATATAGGTCAACTAGGGGACTATCTAGGTCAACCAGGGGACTATCTAGGTCAACTAGGGGACTATCTAGGTCAACTAGGGGACTATCTAGGTCAACTAGTGGACTATCTAGGTCAACTAGTGGACTATCTAGGTCAACTAGGGGACTATCTAGGTCAACTAGGGGACTATCTAGGTCAACTAGGGGACTATCTAGGTCAACTAGGGGACTATCTAGGTCAACTAGTGGACTATCTAGGTCAACTAGGGGACTATCTAAGTCAACTAGGGGACTATCTAGGTCAACTAGGGGACTATCTAGGTCAACTAGGGGACTATCTAGGTCAACTAGGGGACTATCTAGGTCAACTAGTGGACTATCTAGGTCAACTAGGGGACTATCTAGGTCAACTAGGGGACTATCTAGGTCAACTAGGGGACTATCTTGGTCAACTAGGGGACTATCTAGGTCAACTAGGGGACTATCTAGGTCAACTAGGGGACTATCTAGGTCAACTAGGGGACTATCTAGGTCAACTAGGGGACTATCTAGGTCAACTAGGGGACTATCTAGGTCAACTAGGGGACTATCTAGGTCAACTAGGGGACTATCTAGGTCAACTAGGGGACTATCTAGGTCAACTAGGGGACTATATAGGTCAACTAGGGGACTATCTAGGTCAACTAGGGGACTATCTAGGTCAACTAGGGGACTATCTAGGTCAACTAGGGGACTATCTAGGTCAACTAGGGGACTATCTAGGTCAACTAGGGGACTATCTAAGTCAACTAGGGGACTATCTAGGTCAACTAGGGGACTATCTAGGTCAACTAGGGGACTATCTAGTTCAACTAGGGGACTATCTAGGTCAACTAGGGGACTATCTAGGTCAACTAGGGGACTATCTAGGTCAACTAGGGGACTATATAGGTCAACTAGGGGACTATCTAGGTCAACCAGGGGACTATCTAGGTCAACTAGGGGACTATCTAGGTCAACTAGGGGACTATCTAGGTCAACTAGTGGACTATCTAGGTCAACTAGTGGACTATCTAGGTCAACTAGGGGACTATCTAGGTCAACTAGTGGACTATCTAGGTCAACTAGGGGACTATATAGGTCAACTAGGGGACTATCTAGGTCAACTAGGGGACTATCTAGGTCAACTAGGGGACTATCTAGGTCAACTAGTGGACTATCTAGGTCAACTAGGGGACTATCTAAGTCAACTAGGGGACTATCTAGGTCAACTAGGGGACTATCTAGGTCAACTAGGGGACTATCTAGGTCAACTAGGGGACTATCTAGGTCAACTAGTGGACTATCTAGGTCAACTAGGGGACTATCTAGGTCAACTAGGGGACTATCTAGGTCAACTAGGGGACTATCTTGGTCAACTAGGGGACTATCTAGGTCAACTAGGGGACTATCTAGGTCAACTAGGGGACTATCTAGGTCAACTAGGGGACTATCTAGGTCAACTAGGGGACTATCTAGGTCAACTAGGGGACTATCTAGGTCAACTAGGGGACTATCTAGGTCAACTAGGGGCCTTGTTCTGTGAGTTGTTGCTATATCTCTTTTTTGAAACCAGGTTTGTTGTTAATTTGAGCAATATGAGATGTGAGTTCCATGCAACAATGGCTCTAAATAATACTGTACCCTTTCTTGAACTTTGGATTTGGGGACTGTGAAAAGACCCCTGGTGGCATGTTTGGTAATTGTGTGTGTCAGAGATGTGTGTAAAACATTTGGGATTTTCAACACATTATTCCTCCTGTTGTGTTGGTTTCATGTTAATTAATTCTGTGTTCCCGGGTCCAAAAGGACCACCACATTATAGCTGATTATCGATCCATAATAATGTGATTAGTCACATGTACATGATACACATGTTCTCACAAGATGATTACTTCTAGCCGTAGAACAACAATAAGAAATAATAAATGACAAGACTACAAACAAAGTAAATGGATCAGTAGGTTAGAATAAACACTTTCGGGCTCCCGAGTGGCGCAGCGGAGTCACTACAGACCCTGGTTCAGTGGGCTAAGACATCCAAGTGCTAGAGGTATCACTACAGACCCTGGTTCAGTGGTCTAAGACACTGCATCTCAGTGCTACGGGAGTCACTACAGACCCTGGATCAGAGGTCTAAGACATCTCAGTGTTAGTCTAGGACACTGCATCTCAGTGATAGAGGAGTCACTGCAGACCCTGGTTCAGCGGTCTAAGACACTGCATCTCAGTGCTACGGGAGTCACTACAGACCCTGGATCAGAGGTCTAAGACATCTCAGTGTTAGTCTAGGACACTGCATCTCAGTGCTACGGGAGTCACTACAGACCCTGGTTCAGTGGTCTACGACATCTCAGTGCTAGAGGTATCACTACAGACCCTGGTTCAGTGGTCTAAGACATCCAAGTGCTAGAGGTATCACTACAGACCCTGGTTCAGTGGTCTAAGACATCTCAGTGCTAGAGGCGTCACTACAGACCCTGGTTCAGTGGTCTAAGACATCTCAGTGCTAGAGGCGTCACTACAGACCCTGGTTCAGCGGTCTAGGACACTGCATCTCAGTGATAGGGGAGTCACTAAAGACCCTGGTTCAGCGGTCTAAGACACTGCATCTCAGTGATAGGGGAGTCACTACAGACCCTGGTTCAGCGGTCTAGGACACTGCATCTCAGTGATAGGGGAGTCACTAAAGACCCTGGTTCAGCGGTCTAAGACACTGCATCTCAGTGATAGGGGAGTCACT
Source organism: Oncorhynchus mykiss (assembly GCF_013265735.2). Lineage (NCBI taxonomy): Eukaryota > Metazoa > Chordata > Actinopteri > Salmoniformes > Salmonidae > Oncorhynchus > Oncorhynchus mykiss. Next base: position 4,575,985 of record NC_050572.1, on the reverse strand, counting down.
ACAGACCCTGGTTCAGCGGACTAAGACACTGTATCTCAGTGCTAGAGGAGTCACTACAGTGATAGGGGAGTCACTAAAGACCCTGGTTCAATTATAGTCTGTATCACAACCGGCTGTGATTGGGAGTCCCATAGGACGGGCGCACAATTGGTCCAGCATCATCCGGGTTAGGGTTTGGCCGGGGTAGGCCATCATTGTAAATAAGAATATTTTCATTAACTGACTTGCCAAGTTAAATAAAGGTTAAATAAAAATGAATAAATAAATAAATATGTACGATACATGAAGATATTATTCCCATATTTACATGTGTATTGATGATAGGGCAATGTATAGACTGAGCAGTTTAATAAGAACCTGGTAGCAGCAGTTGTAATCTGTCTGTAGCATGTATAGAATAAACGTATTTTAAAAAACAGATTAAAATATACCTTATAGAACATCGGGGACTGTGAAGACACACACACACACACACACACACATGATAAGACATGCCCTCTACACACGTACACATGGATGTGGTAGTAGAGTACTGTTAGAGGGAAAACACTTAATGTGTTGTGAAAAGTGTTATGTAAAGTCATGTAATATATGTAAATATATATAGTGTAACTGCCTTAGGGTTGCTGGACCCCAGGAAGAGTATTTGTATTTATTATGGATCCCCATTAGCTACACGGAACTCTTCCTGGGGTCCAGTAAAATTAACTTCTTGCTCCCACGCAGATGTCTCAAGTAGACACCTGGAAATGCAAATGCGCAACTCTAAATGCTAAATGTACTCGTTAAAACTGAAACGTTCATTAAAACACACACATTAAAACACACATGCAGTGTATTGAATTAAAGCTACACTCGTTGTGAATCTAGCCAACAAGTCAGATTTTTAAAATGCTTTTCGGCGAAAGCATGAGAAGCTATTATCTGTTAGCATGCAACACCCCAAAATACCTGAAGGCGACGTAAACAACAGAATTAGCGTAGCCGGCGCTACACAAATGGCAGAAATAAAATATAAAACATTCATTACCTTTGACGAGCTTCTTTCTTGGCACTCCTATATGCCCCATAAACATCACTATTGGGTCTTTTTTTCAATTAAATCGGTCCATATATACCCAAAATATCCATCTATGGAAACTGTGTGATTCAGAAAAAAACACAGTTTCAAAACGCAGCGTCATTTTTTTAAATTAAAAAAGTCGACGATAAACTTTCACAAAACACTTCGAAATACTTTTGTGATCCAACTTTAGGTATTAGTAAACGTTTATAATCTATCAAAATGATCACGGGGCGATGTGTATTCAATAGCTCCACGTCTTCAAATCATGTTTGGGAAATCTCTCTTCCAAGACATCCTGTCGGAGACCGGATGGAATGGAATCTCTCTCCTTTGTTTGACCAAGAAATAACTCCCAGGAAATTGACAAGACTGGCAACATCGTGTGGAAGCTGTAGGAATCTTGGCCCTATTTAATTTGGTGTCCCTTAAACAATACATGCAAGTGGCACATGGATATTTTTTTCAGTTTTCAGTGACCAGTTTTTCTTGCGCTTTTCGATGAAACACACGCTCTGTTATAGTCACAGCCGTGATTTAACCAGTTTTAGAAACTTCAGAGTGTTTTCTATCCACACATACTAATCATATGCATATACTATATTCCTGGCATGAGTAGTGGGACGCTGAAATGTTGCGCGATTTTTAACAGAATGTTCGAAAAAGGAGGGGGTAGACGGAAGAGGTTTTAAGGCAGTTTATACAATTTTAAAACATCACAATACATTCACAACACACTGGGTGCCCTCAGGCCCCTACTCCACCACTACCACATATCTACAGTACTAAAAGTGTGTGTGTGTGTGTGTGTGTGTGTGTGTGTGTGTGTGTGTGTGTGTGTGTGTGTGTGTGTGTGTGTGTTTGCGTGCATGTGCTTGTGCCAATGTTTTCGTTGCTTCACAGTCCCTGCTGTTCCATAAGGTGTTTTTTAATTGTTTTATTTAAATATAATTTTACTGCTTGCGTCAGTTACTTGATGTGGAATAGAGTTCCATGTAGTTATGGCTCTACGTGTGCCTCCCATATTCTGTTCTGAACTTGGGGACTGTGATGGGTGGGTGTCTGAGCTGTGTGCCAGTAGTTTAGAAAGAGAGCTCGGTGCAGTCAACATGTCAATACCTCTCATAAATAAAAGTAGTGATGAAGACAATCTCACCTCCACTTTCAGCCAAGAGAGATTGACATGCATATTGTTAACTTCTTTGGCATACTGGTTATTGTTCGAAATTTCGGATGACTGACGTGCCCAAAGTAAACTGCCTGTTACTCTGGCCCAGAAGCCATATAATTGGCAGCATTGGATAGAAAGCACTCCAAAGTTTCTAAACATGTTAAAATAATGTATGTGAGTATAACAGAACTGACATGGCAGGCAGCAACCCGAGGAAAATCTGTCCAGAATTGTTTTTTTTTTTGGTCACAAGCAATTTCAATGCTAGCCTATGGAATATACAAATAAATAGGTCCCAGATTGCAGTTCCTATTTTTTCCACTAGATGTCAACAGTATTTAGAAAGGGTTTCAGACTTGTTTTTTGAAAAATGAGCAAGTAGTTGTAGTTTTTCCAAGGTGTCTCTCATTAGAAAATTAGTATTTTTGCTCGTGTGAATGAGGTGCGCGCTCTTTGTTATTTATCTTCCCTATTGAACATACTATTCTCCATCTTAAATATTATTGGTTATTTAGATTTTAGAAACATAGTTTGACTTGTTTGGACGAACGGCTATTGCCGTAAAGCTTTTTTTGAAATCTGACAACGCGGTTGGATTAACGAGAAGTTAAAACCTGTTGAGGCGATGGGTTCCCCTACGGGAACTCCACCCCCCCGTTCAGCTGAAAAGGTGGCGCAGGGAATGCAAAAATATTCTTTAGAAATATGTAACCTCCACACATTAACAAGTCCAATACCTCAAATGAAAGATAAACACATTGTTCATCTACCCAGCGCGTCAGATTTTTAAAATGTTTTACGGCAAAAACACAACATATATTTACGTTAGACCACCACCAAACCAAAGAAAAAACATAGCCATTTTTTCCAGCAAAAGATAAAAATCACAAAAGCAGGATTTTAAAAAAATCAATCACTTCTTGAAAATCTTCATCAGATGACAGTCATATGACATGTTACACAGTACATTTATGTTTTGTTCGATAATATGCATATTTATATCCATAAATCTCGGTTTACATTGACGCCATGTTCAGAAAATCCTCCAAAATATCCGGAGGAATTATAGAAAGCTACGCTAGATAACAGAAATACTCATTATAAACTTTGACTAAAGATACATGTTCTACATATAATTAAAAAGATACACTGGTTCTTAATGCAACCGCTGTGTCACAATAATGTGAGACGGCGCTCAGACGTAACAATATTTCTCCGCCATGTTGGAGTCCCTTACCTTTGATGGTCTTTCATCAGAATGTAGTGTAAGGAGTCCTAGTTCCACAATAAATAGTTTTGTTTCATAAAGTTCAATTCTAGTGTCCATGTAGGAGCATCTGCTACCACTTTCAGCTCACATGCCCATAAAATGACTTCTGGTCCAGGATAACTTTGCATCAAAACTTCCAAAAGACATATTACAGGTCGAAGAAAACTGGTCCAACTAACTGCAGAATCAATCTTCAGGATGTTATAATAATTTATATCCAATAGCATTCCAACCAGATCATTCGTTTTCATCTGGGGCTGATTGGAACAGCCGAAGCACTCAAAGACAAACGCGCCACAACAAAATGGCATTCTTTTGCGACACTGACTATTTTCCCTCCCATTAGGTCAAAGTTCACCGCAAATGCTCCATTACACTTTCTACTGAATGAGGACATCTAGTGGAAGACGTAGGAAGTGTTTCCAGATCCATAACTTGTTGGGAAGGGAGGGGGCGATGACGTCAAAGTTGCCCCCAACTTTCAGGATTTCAAAACTTGTTTGGAAGATTGCCTGCCCTGTGAGTTCTGTTATACTCACAGACATAATTCAAACGGTTTTAGAAACTTCAGAGTGTTTTCTATCCAATATTAATAATAATATGCACATATTAGCAATTTAGGACAGATTTTGATGCAGTTCACTATGGACACTCAATTCATCCAAAGTGGAAATACTGTCCCCTATCTCTAACAGGTTTTGCTTTTAAATGATGTAAGACACTTGTATTTTCATGAATGTTTAATATTATGATTTTTGTATTTTGAATTTCGCGCTCTGCAATTTCACCGGATGTTGTCGTAGGTGTCCCGCTAGCAGTTAATGCGCTCAAACAGGTTTTAATATTAGCTGTATGTGTACATCCAAGGACCAGCCGTGCTGCCATGTTCTGAGCCAAATGCAATTTTCCTAAGTCCTTATTTGTGCCACCAGACACAACTGAACAGTCGTCAGGATGTGACAAAACTAGGGCCAGTAGGACCTGCCTTGTTGATAGTGTTGTTAAGAAGGTAGAAACTAGGGCCTGTAGGACCTGCCTTGTTGATAGTGTTGTTAAGAAGGTAGAAACTAGGGCCTGTAGGACCTGCCTTGTTGATAGTGTTGTTAAGAAGGTAGAAACTAGGGCCTGTAGGACCTGCCTTGTTGATAGTGCTGTTAAGAAGGTAGAAACTAGGGCCTGTAGGACCTGCCTTGTTGATAGTGTTGTTAAGAAGGCAGGGAATTGCTTTATTATAGACAAACTTCTCCCATCTTAGCTGCTACTGCATCAATATGTTCAGACCATGACAGTTTACAATGCAGTGTTAGTTACTCCAAGCAGTTTAGTCATCTCAACTTGCTCAATTTCCACATTATTTATTACAAGATTTAGTTGAGTTTAGGGTTTAGCGAGTGTTTTGTTCCAAATACAATGCTTTTAGTTTTAGAAATATTTAGGGCTAACTTATTCCTTGCCACCCATTCTGAAACTAACTGCAGCTCATTGTTGAGTGTTGTAGTCATTTCAGTTGCTGTAGTGGCTGACCTGTATAGTGTTGAGTCGTCCGCATACATAGACACACTGGCTTTACTCAAATCCCCGTGGCATGTCGTTAGTAAAGATTGAAAAAGTATGGGGCCTAGACAGCTGCCCTGGGGAATTCCTGATTCTGTAGTAGCTGACGTGTTTTGTGCTGAATTATCCGCATAGAATCTCTGGCTTTATTCAAAGTGGCCGTCGTAGAAAAAAAAGCCCAAAAATTAAAAAGTTTAGAATTCCTGATTCCAACTGGATTATATTGGATAGGCGTCCCACTTGGCCAAAAGCCAGGGAAAATACAACGCGGCAAAATCAGCTAAAATGATATAAAAATCGAACTTTCATTAAATCACACATGTAAGAAACTCAATTAAAGCTACACTCGTTGTCAATCCAGCCAACATGTCAGATTTTAAAAAGGCTTTTCGGTGAAAGCATAAGAAGCTATTATCTGATGATAGCACAACAGTAAACAAAGAGGGTAGCATATTTCAACCCTGCAGGCGCTACACAAAACGTAGAAATCAAATATAAAACATGTCTTACCTTTGACGAGCTTCTTTTGTTGGCACTCCAATATGTCCCATGAACATCACAATTGGTCCTTTTGTTAAACGTTAATAATCGATCAAATTGAAGAAGGGTCTATCTGTGTTCAATACAGGAAAACAACAAACCAACGCTACTTTTCAATTCTTGCCCAACTCTCAACAGTGTTACCCGGTTCCTAGATGACCGTATTTCTTCATTGCACAAAGGAATAACCTCAACCAAATACCAAAGACTGTTGACATCCAGTGGAAGCGGTAGGAACTGAAAACAATGAGACCTCACTGAACAGACAGAGACCAACAAAAAATAAATAATTCTGAACTGTCCTCTGGGTTTTGCCTGCTACACAAAATCTGTTAAACTCACAGACATGATTCAAACAGTTTTAGAAACTTCAGAGTGTTTTCGATCCAAATCTACTAATAATATGCATATCCTATATTCTTGACATGAGGAAGTTGAAATTGGGCACGCTATTTAAGAATTTAAAGAACACCCTCTGTGTTCTGTTAGACAGGAAACTCTATATCCACATTATAGCAGGGGGTATACAGCCGTAACACATACGTTTTTCCAGCAGCAGACCTTGATCAATAATGTCAAAAGCCGCACTGAAGTCTAGCAAGACATTCATTTTATCATGTATTTCTCTCAGCCAATCATCAGTCATTTGTGTAAGTGCTGTGCTTGTTGAGTGTCCTTCCCTACATAAGCATGCTGATATTCTGTAATATAGCATTGTATCTGGTCAAACACATTTTTTTCCAGAAGTTTACTAAGGGTCGGTGACAGGCAGATTGGTCTGTCTTTTGTACCAGTAAAGGGGGCTTTACTATTCTTGGGTAGCGGAATGACTTTAGCTTCCCTCCAGGCCTGAGGGCACACTCTAGTAGGGTTAAATTGAAGATTTGGCAAATAGGAGTGGCAATATCGTCTGCAATTATTCTAAATACTTTTCCAATCCAGATTGTCAGACCCTGGTGGCTTGTCGTTGTTGATAGACAACAATACTTTTTTCATCTCTTCCACACTGATTTTACAGAATTCAAAAGTAAAATTTTTGTTTTTCAAAGCTCGGCCCGATATACTTGGATGTGTAGTGTCAGCATTTGTTGCTGACTTGTCATCCCTAAGTTTGCAATATCTGTGGTTTTTGAGGTGAACAATCTATTTTATTCAATAAATGAATGAGTCGATTTGGCTTTTTTCCCAAAATGTAATTTAAGGTTCCCCAAAGCTTTTTATTATCATTCTTCATATAATGTATCTTTGTTTCGTAGAGTAGTTAATTTTAATTTTTATTTAGTTTAGTCACATTATTTCTGAATTTGAAGTACGTTTGCCAATCAGTTGGGCTGCCAGCCTTAATTGCCTTTTGCCTCATTCCTCTCAACCATACAATTTTTTTAATTCTTCACAGGGATTTAGCTGTTTTTAAATACATTTTCATAACTTGTTACGGTTGCAATCCCGCTAACGGGACCGATACTACCAGTGAAAATAGAGGGCGCCAAATTCAAACCACAGAAATCTCATAATTACAATTCCTAAAGCATACATGTGTCTTCTATCATTTTAAAGTTAAACTTGTTGTTAATCCTACCAAAGTGTCTGATTTCAAATAGGCTTTTCAGCGAAAGCACTACAAACGATTATGTTAGGTCTCCACCAAACCACAATAAGCACAGCCAATTTCCAGCGAAATATAGCATACACAAAAAGAAGAAATAGAGAAAATGAATCCCTAACCTTGAATTATCTTCATCAGATGACACTCATAGGACTTCATGTTACATAAAGTTCATATTTATATAAAAAAATTGGAGTTAACTTTGGCGTATTAGATTCACCAGTTCCAAAAACATCAAGTGATTTTGCATAGCCACATCGTTTCAACAGAAATACTCATCATAAATGTATTGTCAGCTCAACATAGACGGGAGATATACCTCTCCTTAATGCAACCGCTGTGTCAGATTTAAAAAAAAGTCTACGGAAAAAGCACACCATGCAATAATCTGAGACGTAGCTCAGAACAGTAGCCAAATTAGCAGCCATGTTGGAGTCAACAGAAACCAGAAAATACATAATAAATGTTGCCTTACCTTTGATGAACTTCATCAGAATGCAGTCCTAGGAATCCCAGGTCCACAATAAATGCTTGATTTGTTCGAAAATGTCCGTTATTTATGTCCAATTAGCTACTTTGGTTAGCGCGTTTGGTAAACAATTCCAAAGTCACAAAGCGCGTCCACTATAACGTGACGAAATGTCCAAAAGTTCTGCAACAGTCAGTAGAAACATGTCAAACGATGTACTGAATCAATCTTTAGAATGTTGACCATGAAAGCATGGTCAACTCGTGGCAGTGGTGACTATTTCCAGAACGTGACAGTACCCCATCCCAAAGGTGCGGACTCCGGCCGCAAAACCTGAACCAGAACTCTTTTGATTTATTATTTTTTTTTTTTATATATATTGACTTTCAATAAAAAATCATTTTAATCCGAGACGTGAAGGAGAAGCTCGTCGGATGTTGATCTAGGGTATGGGTGGGCATCTGTCCACGGTGGCGGCTCTGGCGCAGGACGTGGACCCCACTTCACCACAGTTCTTGTCCGCCTCATTGTCCGCCTCCGTGGCCTCTTTAACATGGCCACCCTCACCGCTGACCTCGGACTGGGGACCCTAGAAATGGGTCCCGAATGGACGGGAGACTCCAGCAGCGCCAGACAGCCGGGACACTCCGGCAGCTCCGGAGTGAAGGGAGATTCTGGCATCGCCTGGCTGACTGACGGCTCTGGCGGCTCCTGGTTGACTGACGGCTCTGGCGTCTACTGGCTGACTGACGGCTCTAGTGGCTCCTGGCTGACTGACGGCTCTGGCGGCTCCTGGCTGTTTGACGGCTCTGGCGGCTCCTGGCTGGCTGACGGCTCTGGCGGCTCCTGGCCGGCTGGAGGCTTTGGCGGCTCCTGGCTGGCTGGCGGCTCCTGGCTGGCTGGCGGCTCTGGCGGCTCTTGGCTGACAGGCGGCTCTGGCGGCTCCTGGCTGACTGGCGGCCCAGGACAGACGGGAGACTCTGGCGGCCCAGGACAGACGTGAGACTCTGGCGGCTCAGGACAGAAGGGAGACTCTGGCGGCACAGGACAGACGGGAGACTCTGGCAGCTCAACATAGACGGGAGACTCTGGCAGCTCAACACAGACGGGAGACTGGCAGCTCAACACAGACGGGAGACTCTGGCAGCTCAACACAGACGGGAGACTCTGGCAGCTCAGGAGAGGAGCAAGGCTCTAGACAGGCGGGAATACCTGTAGGCAGAAGACGGAGAGACAGCCTGGTGCGTGGGGCTGCCACCGGAGGGCTGGTGCTTGGAGGCAGCACTGGGTAGACCGCACCGCACACTGGAGCTCTTGAGCACCGAGCCTTCCCAACTTTACATGGTTGAATGCTCCCCATAGCCAGGCCAGTGCGGCGAGGTGGAATAGCCCGCACTGGCCTGTGTTGGCGAACCGGGGACACCACCCGTAAGGCTGGTGCCTAGTACGCCGGCCCGAGGAGACGCACTGGAGACCAGATGCGTAGAGCCGGCTTCATGGCACCTGTCTCAATGCCAACTCTAGCCCGGCCGATACGAGGAGCTGGAATGTACCGCACCGGGCTATGCACACGCACTGGGGAAACATTGCGCTCCACCGCGTAACACGGTGCCTGCCCGGTCCCTCTCTCTCTCCGGTAAGCACGGGAATTTGGCAAAGGTCTCCTACCTGAACTCGCCACACTCCCCGTGTCCCTCCCCCCCAATACATTTTTGGGGCTGCCTCTCGGGCTTCCAGCCGCGCTGCCGTGCTGCCTCCTCATAATGCCGCCTCTCTGCTTTCGCTGCCTCCAGCTCTGCTTTGGGGCGGTGATATTCCCCTGGCTGTGCCCCAAGGTGCTTTGCTGTCCAGAATCTCCTCCCATGTCCTGGAGTCCTGTGTTCCTTGCCGCTGCAGCTGCCCTTTACCACGCTGCTTGGTCCTTTGTTGGTGGGTGTTTTTGTAACGGCATTCCTCCTCCTCTTCTGAAGAGGAGTAGCGAGAAGGATCGGAGGACCAATGCGCAGCGTGGTAAGTGTCCATAATGTTTATTTAAAGACATAAACTGAACACTATGAAAAACAAAACAATAAACGTGAACATGAAATGAAACCGTGTGGCGACAAACACGGAAACGGAAACAAACACCCACCACTCAAAAGTGAAACCCAGGCTACCTAAGTGTGATTCTCAATCAGAGACAGCTAACGACACCTGCCTCTGATTGATAACCATACGAGGCTGAACTCAAAACCCCAACATAGAAAAACACGCATAGACTGCCCACCGCAACTCACGCCCTGACCATACTAAATAAAGACAAAACAAAGGAAATAAAGGTCAGAACGTGACAACTGGGACCCTCAGGAGTAGAATTAAGAGCAAGATGTCAGAATGTAAGTCATAATTTTACCTTCAGATGTGAATGTGTCAAACCTGTCATGGCGGGAAAATTTTGTTGTTGTTGATCGCTCTTCTCAAACAAAAGCATGGCATTTTTTCTCTGTAATAGGTATTTTAATCAGCCGTACCAGTGAATGTCCAGGAGGTGAGTTTATCATCTCTACCTAGTGTTGAGATTCAAAGTTCAAACCACTTTAAGTGTGCATCAGCAGCTTCACGTTTTTGTCACCTGGTATGTTGATTTCTTAACTCCTCCTTTATACAGTTTGCTCGAAAAGGGCGGTTCCTTCAGGCCGACACGTTCTCTGACCTCACTCGGGTGTGTGACTTGTCACTGTGCAAAGTTTATGTAGAACAATTATCTCTTTTAGCGTCTCAAATCACATTCCTCACTTAACAAACCACTTTCATCATTTTTCATATTACATTTATAGTGGGTACACTTTCCAAGAGATAGTATTTCCTTTATAACATGATATCAATGATATCACAAAATAACAAAAATAATTACATCCGCCTCTTACCATTCCCCATGTTGTAGGTTAGAAATATTGTTCCAATATTCACTTTTGAACGCGCTAGAGTTTTGACAGGACAAAGGTCTGTTGAGACAAAATCACATTATTTTGGTGAATTTGGAGAGGGAGGTCTGGATCTTCTCCATTGATTTACAACAGGACGTAAGTTAGTAATCCCCACAAGTTTTTTCCTTCCCCCTCCACCTCTATTCATTGCAACCCTGATCTGCCCTATTTAGATTCTGGTGGACAGTCACGACAGTCCTAGCCCTGAGGGATCAGACACTCATCTAATGGTTTACTATAGCTCCCTCCGTATGGCGCTGACCGGCCCTTTGTTACGCCCTTGGGAATGTACACTTATCCCTGCAGTAAAAAAGTGATTATCAGCTAGACTTGACCACCTGAATAAATAGCAGGTTGTTCCTTCTGCATTGACCTTGTGTTCAGGTCAACCTGGTCTGCATCCCAAATTGAACCCTAGTCCCTACACAGCACAGTGCTTTTGAACAGAGCCCTATGGGGAATATACTGTAGGGAATAGGGTTCCATGTATGAGACCTGCAGTAAGATGAGGCAGTAAAGAAGAGGAGAGGAGAGGAGAGGAGAGGAGAGGAGAGGAGAGGAGAGGAGAGGAGAGGAGAGGAGGGGAGAGGAGAGGAGAGGAGAGGAGAGGAGAGGAGAGGAGAGGAGAGGAGATGAGAGAGGAGAGGAGAGGAGAGGAGAGGAGAGGAGAGGAGAGGAGAGGAGAGGAGAGGAGAGGAGAGGAGAGGAGAGGAGAGGAGAGGAGAGGAGAGGAGAGGAGGACAGTTTAATGTACAGTTACACAGAGAGGAGAGGAGAGGAGAGGAGAGGAGAGGAGAGGAGAGGAGAGGAGAGGAGAGGAGAGGAGAGGAGAGGAGAGGAGAGGAGAGGACGGAGCGAATAGGTGAGACATTTTAAAGAGAGACAGAGTGAGACAGAGAGAGAGATCTATAAGTGAGAGAAGGAGATGAAAGAGAAAGGTTTGAGAGAGGTTTGTCTGAGTATGTCTGAGTGTGTCTGTCTGAGTGAGTGTGTCTGAGTGTGTGTTTCTAAGTGAGTGTGTCTGAGTGAGTGTGTCTGAGTATGTGTTTCTGAGTGTGTGTTTCTGAGTGTGTCTGAGTGTGTGTGTCTGAGTGTTTCTGTGTGTCTCTAGCTCATTCCTGTCACGGTTATGTGTTTTAGTCAAGTCAAATGCACATTGCCTCTATATCTTTGGGCGGAAAGGCAGTAATGGCATGCTAATGATTAGCCATAACAGCTCTATGAAGGATATAAGATGACCTGCTAATGATTAGCCATAACAGCTCTATAAAGGATATAAGTTGACATGCTAATGATTAGCCATAACAGCTCTATAAAGGATATAAGTTGACATGTCTTGGGAACCCTGTCTTTACAGCCAGGTATTCTACTAGAATCATATCCTGTCTTGGTAACCCTGTCTTTACAGCCAGGTATTCTACTAGAATCATATCCTGTCTTGGTAACCCTGTCTTTACAGCCAGGTATTCTACTAGAATCATATCCTGTCTTGGTAACCCTGTCTTTACAGCCAGGTATTCTACTAGAATCATATCCGGTCTTGGGAACCCTGTCTTTACAGCCAGGTATTCTACTAGAATCATATGCTGTCTTGGGAACCCTTTATTTTTGTTGGTAAACCTGTCTTTACAGCCAGGTATTCTACTAGAATCATATCCTGTCTTGGTAACCCTGTCTTTACAGCCAGGTATTCTACTAGAATCAAATCCTGTCTTGGTAACCCTGTCTTTACAGCCATGTATTCTACTAGAATCATATCCGGTCTTGGGAACCCTGTCTTTACAGCCAGGTATTCTACTAGAATCATATCCTGTCTTGGTAACCCTTTATTTTTGTTGGTAACCCTGTCTTTACAGCCATGTATTCTACTAGAATCATATCCTGTCTTGGTAACCCTGTCTTTACAGCCAGGTATTCTACTAGAATCATATCCTGTCTGTTTTTGCTGGTAACCCTGGCATCTGTACAAGTTATTCTACTTGTTACACTGACAGGTTTCTTTCTTTTCTCTGCTCTACATTATTCCACAAACCAATCCACAACCCTACTACAACCAATCCACAACCATACTACAACCAATCCACAACCCTACTACAACCAATCCACAACCCTTCTACAACCAATCCACAACCATACTACAACCAATCCACAACCCTACTACAACCAATCCACAACCCTGATTCAACCAATCCACAATTCCAATACAACCAATCCACAACCCTAATACAACCAATCCACAACCCTAATACAACATGCAAATAGAGAAGAGAAAGATATCAATAGGGTGGGGGGGTGATCGTAGAGAGAGAGAGAGAGAGAGGGGGGGGGGGTGATCAGAGAGAGAGATCAGAGAGAGAGAGAGAGAGAGAGAGAGAGAGAGTGATCAGAGAGAGAGAGTGATCAGAGAGAGAGGGTGATCAGAGAGAGGGTGATCAGAGAGAGAGGGTGATCAGAGAGAGAGAGAGAGAGAGAGAGAGGGTGATCAGAGAGAGAGATCAGAGAGAGAGAGAGAGAGATCAGAGAGAGAGAGAGAGAGAGAGAGAGAGAGATCAGAGAGAGATAGAGAGAGGGTGATCAGAGAGAGAGGGTGATCAGAGAGAGCGGGTGATCAGAGAGAGAGAGATCAGAGAGAGAGGGTGATCAGAGAGAGAGGGTGATCAGAGAGAGAGGGTGATCAGAGAGAGAGGGTGATCAGAGAGAGCGGGTGATCAGAGAGAGAGAGCGATCAGAGAGAGAGAGATCAGAGAGAGAGAGAGAGATCAGAGAGAGTGGGTGATCAGAGAGATAGAGAGATCAGAGAGAGAGTGTGATCAGAGAGAGAGAGAGATCAGAGAGAGAGAGAGATCAGAGAGAGAGAGAGAGAGAGAGAGATGGCAAAATGTAAAAAATATAAAATAATTAGAGTGTCATTTTCCCACGCAGAGATCTGTGGGTTGGCAGCGCACTACATTTCTGCCTGCCATAAGTTGAGGGACAGTGTCTGACAGACCAATCAACCTGCACATATAGTCTACTGTATGCTTATTGTTATTGTTGAATGTATGGTTATTTTG